>NW_015635305.1:2263652-2267109 GCF_001515625.1 Sinocyclocheilus rhinocerous
ATCTAGCCTACATTCTGTAGGTCTACCTATTGGTTCGGGTCAGTTTTTTTTTAATAGGCCTAAGTGGTGTAGGCTAATATCTTCTGTACTCTGTAGTTCTGTATTTAGGCCTATATACAGCTGTGTGTTAGCTTAGGTCTACAGTTTAACTGAGATTATTTAATAACTACGGAGCTCCGAATATAATTCGAATTAACAATTCGTTTCTACGACGTCAGCAGGTTTTATTATTTTTTAAATTAATTTATTATTATTTATTAATTTTAAGCCATAATGATTTTAATAAGTAATTACGAAATATAATAATTCGTTCCACGATTTAGGCCTACTATAGGGAATGAACGAATTAACGAACGAATGAATTCGTGGCAGCTAAGCCTACACAAGAGAATGAATACTTAATTCGTGGCCATAATTTAGACTAAACTAAAAAATTAATTCTTAATTCGTGGCCATAATGTAGTCCTAGCATAAAAGAGAACTAGCCTATTCTAAATTCGTGGCTGTGATTTTGTCTGCATGTCATGATCGGGGCTCCGTACAACCGAATATAACCTTAGCCTACCTGTTTATTCATTTATTATGGTATGTAACTAGCTCACCTTTTGCTGCACCATGTTTGCATACATCTTCGTGTATACGTATTGTAATCAATATGAATCTGTACTAACTTTAACAGTCTCCCCGCACTCCCTCTCAGTTTCTTCTCCCTGCTCATTCTTAACTTTGATTTTTACTTTACATTTATGTATAAGGCTTGCAACTTCGTTGAAACAATATCTGGACTCCATAACTGCTCTACTATTCTCGATCTCTACAGATTCTCGATCTCGAAAAAGCAAATCACCAAACGGCATTCTGGGTTGAGCGAGCGGCGCTGAGCGTATTGAGCGAGCAGAGCGGAATCTTCAGGAAGGCGCTCTGCGCTCTTAAGGAAATATTACCACTCCGCTCCCCGCTCCGCTCCGCTCACATGCTCTGGTGACTACAGCCTCAGATAATCCACTCTAGAGGCTGAAGAGCTACATTTCTATGACAACCAGGAAAGATACTAGCATTGTTTGAGAGGAAACAGTGCAGGTCTTTTGGCAGCCAAGCTGCTGTGGGGAAGGTCCAACCCATTTAAAACGCTACCAAAATACAGAAGAAACACTGCCAATGGAAGCTGGATCGTGTGCAATGATTCTATAGAAAATAACAGCCTCAACAGGCAAGCTATACTCCAGACACACAGATTTCGGCTGTTAGTACTGCGTAGGCCAAAATGGAATCCTATTTAAGCTGCACAGCAATACACAAGTCTCATTATTAGCGCACAATGGGCCATTTGAGATGCTGTTGTGTATGTGTGAGAGGCCAGGCTAAAACGCACAGTGTGACTATGGCTCTCCAGCCAGCTGTTCCCACACAAAGACGAGAAGCTTTCCAGCACAGCTGGTTTTGGACAACTAAAAAGGGTGCGTGTAAATTTACATTTGGGAAAAAGAGGTGTCTGTGTGAGTTGCGCAGGTTGAGACAGAAAAAAGGGGTGTGTACATACATGTGCGTGCTTGAGCTGTGAACTTTGACTATACACAGCCCACATCTGTGATGAAAAATATATTTTTGATATTGTGTAGGTGTTTGTGCGCAATCTGGGAATCGGTGCAAGCAATGATGTCTGTGTGTGTTTGAGCTGATGCCATATCTCACTCCACAAGGAGAATAAAGACTATTGAGATCCAAATCCATGGAATCAACACTACTTCATATGGATACAAATTTAATATCTTAGATGGCTACATGAACTAGATCTATTACATATATTGTGTGTTTAATATTTAATTCATAGCCTCATTTTCATAATACTAATACACATCACATCCGTTGTCTATGTTTAGGTCATAACATTTTTTTATGACAAAAATTTTTATTATGACAAAGACTAAAGTGAAACTTTGAAACCAGGGCATAAATCTTCCACTTAGCCTACAGTTTTTGCAGTGGTTTGAGATAACCTCACTTAACCTGCTTATGCTAAGTCTGCAGAATTAAGAATCACAACTTGACTTAATAGATCTTGTCTTAACCACAATGTTTTATGCATATTCTGATAAGTAAAAGTCTATTTGTGATTGTCTAAATGAAAATAACTCCTTTATATAATCACATACATTTGTTTGCTCTTTATGAATTAGATGGAGCTTGATCAAGAAAATATTTCATTTTTGTATCAAAGCAGCACTATGATGCAATTACAAACAATAAAATGATCATTTGTTCATTCATTCACTTTCATTTATTTTAATAGTGTTCATTCATATTTCTGAGCAATGAATTGCCATGAATTGTCCCATCACCTTTTGTGATAACTGGATAGCAATACTTTAAAATTATTTTGTGTCAGACTGATTTACTAATAAATCATACAAATCATTTCATGAAAAAGTTTAAACAATTTATGGAGAAACCCTATTCTAATTATAATACATTAATTCTAAACCTAACATACAACTTTAAATAAGGAATTAAACCATTAGCCACAGAACCATAAGATCTGGATTAACCACTAACATGAAATCAAGGGGTTCACTACCTGTTAACATTTGCAAAAACACCCTGTATATTGTACAAAAACACAGGCGAAATCCACACGGATGACAAACCATCCACACAGGCACTCTCCAATCTTCCTCCATTTCCGAGCAGCACTGATCCTCTCTTCATACCCAAACACAGCATGTTCACCTGAGGTCTGATACTCGATGCCCTTCTTTAGCCAGGTAATGCCCCCGCTCTGGAGATCCCTGCTAAACACTTTACAGGCTCAGTTTCTGGGCTAGTGGAGGTAAGAGGGGTGCGGGGGGTCTGCTTGCCTCGGTGACACACTCAGGCTGATCTGTATTCCCTTATGGCTGTTAATCTCAGACTTTGATGCTGTCGGAGGCCGAGTGTGGAACTGGTCTCTAATCAGTTCAAGCGGGCTAATTGGCAGTTAAGCACCTCTGGCAGCTCTAAGTATAGAGCCGTGATGAAAAGTGGAAGCAGCGACCTTGAAGGACCAGTGCACCATCAGGTTTTCACCAGTGTAGGTCAACTGAGCTACAGACATACACAGTTTGTTACAATATGTACAATGTTCTATATAAACTACTCTACTGAATATAATGCAGGGCTGTACGTTAACTTTTTTTTCACATAGCACTGGTGCTACAGAGGTTGAAAGTTTTGTAGCACAGGCCAAAAAGTTGTAGCACAAGTATAACACATCTGTTATCATGTCTGAAAACAAACACAAGTAATGGAGTTCATCACTTAAACAGGCACTGATGTTCCATACAGAGCACAAAAAATACAAAAAATTGTTTTTAGACAAAGTTTTCTTAATTTGCCAAAAATGGAAGAGTGCAGAAACATAACACCTCTTACACCTTAACAAAATATAAAATAAAAAAGAATGGCAGACATTTAGGCCAAA
>NW_015635305.1:2267526-2289644 GCF_001515625.1 Sinocyclocheilus rhinocerous
ACAAAAATTGTTTTAGACAGTTTTTTCTTAATTTGCTTAAAATGGATGAGTGCAGAAACATAACACCTCTTACACCTTAACAAAATATAAAATAAAAAAGAATGGCAGATATTTAGGCCAAAGTGAGCAAAGATAAAAATCGTTGTCATTATTTTATCTTTGTTATTAGAAAATAAGAACATAGATATACATTACAAATACACAAAATATACAAATAAAACAAATAGTGCTTTATTTTTCAGGTACAGTATTTAGCAGTAACATTCAAGAAACTGAATGAACAAATATTAAAATAAAACACTATATACACTATATACATCAATTATACTTTTTTTTTAAAGCAAGTCGCGAAAGACAACTTAGTCCAATAATCAGGTGCTTTTTGACAGGCTCTCAGTGTGAGCGTGCTTCGCATGCAGAACAGCACGTGAATTAAATGTTTAATCGGTATTGCTTTAAAGCAGATGGAAATAATGTAGTTTTGTGATTGCGCATAAGTGCAGTGTCCCCTGAGAGTAACTCTACCGCTGAGCTAACACTGATATGAACATGCAAAACTGTATCGCACGCATGCTACGGTGGTAAACTTATTCATCGCACAGACCAGTTTTTTCATATATGTCGCACTGTACAGCCCTGTAATGTATATTGGAACAAATATTTGCTAGTCCCCATAATGCCCGATTTTTTTCACCAGTAGGCTGAATTTAAATTAGTACATTATTTTTCTAGATATACACTTTTTAAATATTATAACACTGCCATTCAAAAGTTTGGGATCAGTAAGATTTTTAATGTTTTTAATGGCGTCTCTTATGCTCACCAAGGCTGTCTTTATTTGATCAAAAATACAGAAAAAACAAGGATCATGTGACACTGAAGACTGGAGTAATGGCTGAGGAAAATTCAGCTTTGCTTTACAGGAATAAATTATATTTTAAAGCATATTACAATAGAAACTGTTATTTAAAATTGTATTTTGATCAAATAAATAAGTCTTAATGAGCATAAGAAACTTCATTAAAAACATTAAAAATCTTACCGATCCCAAACTTTTCAATGATAGTGTATATTACAATGTTATAATGTAATCATAATTTTGTTTGACGTGGCCATTTTCAACCTCACTCTGACCCTTAAAATTAAAGGGGTCATATGATGTTGCTAAAAAGAACATTATTGGGTGTATTTGGTGTAATGAAATGTGTTTATGCGGTTTAAGGTTAAAAAAACACATTATTTTCCACATACTGTACATTATTGTTTCTTCTCTATGTCCCGCCTTTCTGAAACGCGTCGATTTTTACAAAGCTCATCGGTCTGAAAAGCGAGGTGTGCTCTGATTGGCCAGCTATCTAGTGCGTTGTGATTGGCCGAATACCTCAAGCGCGTGACGGAAATGTTACGCCCCTTACCATACTGTGATGCCCTGTCCGGCCGGAGCGACGAGACAAAAACATTAAAACCCATTATAAACGAGGCATTTGTTGCATCCAGTGGGGACATAATTACGGATTATAATGACTAATACTGACTTTTTACATGTTGCGTTGCATCGCGCCACGTAAACATAAAACCATATCTGCATTTGTGATCAGAGAAACGACAAACAACAAGCCCTCGGCCGGCGGGCTTGAGAACGAATCAAGCCGTCGCGGATGCGACGAAGGAGCGGCCGGTGGGCTTGCGGCAACCACATGTGACAACTTTCGTCTAGAAACACACAGCGTCTTCACGACATGGCGGCAGCAACAATACTACAGCGAGAATAAAAGTTACGCCTTTTTTCTTTGTGTGAACATTTGGGCGGTGTTATTCAAATCTTCCCACTTCATGACGTAGCCATATGGGGGGGCGTTAGAACGAGCCGTTTTAGGTAGGCGTGGTTGACTCTTAACTTTTATAAAGAATATCTCTTTGGATTTGAGACTTTAGTCTTTGCAATTTTACAGATCTTCTTTATGCAACCAAGAGCTTGTAACACTTCAAAGAGAAAGGAAAAATTGAAATCGCATCATATGACCCCTTTAAAAAGTCTATTTTAGCTACTGTAATTTTAAGACTTCTCTATGCAAATCACCTCTGTTATGATGGAATACTAAATAGGTGCAAATATGAGTGGTTCTATACCAAATGTGCTCATGGTTATGAAATAAATACCATGAGGATTTCTAAACTATACATTTTCCATAACTGTGGACTGAGTGGACTAGAAAGAGTTCTTTGTGTTGTGAACGATTGAGTCAACATACATTGAACTCTTATTTCAAAAGAGCAAGGAAAATCTTGTTTTCCATGACATGTTCTTTTTAAATGTCAGCTCTCCCGGTGAATGGACTGCATTAAAATGCAACAGAGCTCAGCTTTAGTTCTCTTTCACACTGGTTTGACTTTGATGAACGCCTGAGATGCATGATTGCAGATGTATGATTCTGTATGACCTGAGCTCACTTTCTGTTACATTAACTATGCATGTGGCTTTTGGTAGATAAAGGCGTGTATGCAGCGATGAGATCATATGTTTACATCATAGAGGTAGAAGGTACCTGACAAACAGATTAACAAGAGTCAGTGCACTAAGATGATCCAATTCACTGACCCCACCAAGAGGTCATATTTTGGCTGTTTAAGCATGACCCTGTTCACCCCTGAACTAAGGACTGAACACTCTGTGGATATTTTTCTCCATTTACATTTCAGCTGATTGGCTCAAAAACAAAAATGTCCATGAGCGAAGCCGGCAGATTTCAAACCACATATTTCCAGAGAGCGCCAACTGAGCAGCTGCTATTGAAATGCATGAAAATGTAAATGATTACATTTCTCCAGGAATTTATTTCGACCTCCTCGAACCTCCAAAATGACCAATAAACTTACGTCTTCACAAATCAGAAGCGCCAGCAGAGAAAGTTTATTACTGTAATCATAGTAAACATCTCTCTCTCTCTCTCTCTGTGCACTGTTTTGTTGAACGCTCCCTAATACTGGACTGTGCGTAACCGAGCTGTTGTGCCTCATTAAGATCAAGACTGAGAGAGTGTGCGCATAGAGCTTAAACAGCAGAAAGACCCCCTGTAGAATCGACATCAGCCTGCTTTGTACACTCACAGTTGCCGCCTACTATGACTAAATGAGAAGTTCAAGCTTCCAGACATTCACTGGGATCGTTTACAGTAACAAAGAAACAGGCTTTGAGTTTTGCAACTTTGTATTTGATGCCAAAGGCAAGTTTTATAACAAAGAAGTGAGCCCCTTTGTTATGGTTTTCCCAATACACTATTGACTCCTTAATTAATGCACAAACGCAGCTGTGTGACTGGTGTACTAGTGCTGGGACATCTTCATTAGCATGTCTATTAAAGTGCAGGTCTGCAGGCCGGATTAACTGCCCCACTGAGCACACAAACTCAGCTGCCATGAGCTCACCTGACTGGAGAAAAATGGAAATGGAGAAAGAGACTTCCCAAGAGGTGGATACAGGTTTCAACATTTATTTGCCATAAACAGCTACACACACCAAGTTTTTGAAAAAGTATTTTAGGTATTTACTATATTTGCTAAAAAATAGTAAAACAGTGAACTATTACAATTTAGAATATATTTAGAATATATTATTACTATAATTTATAATATATTACTATTTTAATATATTTTAAAATTGAATTTATTCCTGTGATGGCAAAGCTGAGTTTTCAGCAGCCATTTCTCCAGTATTCAGTGTCATATGATCCTTCAGAAATCATTTTAATATGGTGATTTGAGAAACATTTCTTATTATTATCAATGTTGAAAACAGTTGCGCTGGATAATATTTTTTGCGGAAATCATTTACTTGATTCTAAAATCATTTAGAAACTTATTTTCAGGATTCTATAACGAATTGAAAGTTCAAATTCTAAAAATAAAGTATTCATTTCTTTAATAAAAAAAAAATCGTACTGACCTCAAACCTTTAAATGGTATATACACCGAAACATTTAAAAACCAAACAATGACCAGCTCCAACTGTTATGAATGTTATGAACTATTTTGAACTTGAGCATGAGTCATTCAAAATCCATTTCACGTCATTCCACTAACACTCATTCATTTAAATCCACAATGACATCCACTAATCCTCTTTAGTACATAAAGCATTGTCCTGTCATTCACTTATAATTACGGCAAGTCCTGCTCAAACTGAAGCAGGCTTTGGTCAGGAAAGACAGACTAGGAGATCAAATCTACAGATTTTGTTGTTGTTGTTTACTCTTCTAATCTGCAGCTTTACTTGAAAGATGATTGCAAAGAGGAGTGTATGCATAAGCAATTATCAAGGAGTGAGAGAAAGAGAGAGGCCATTAGTCAACAAGATCACAGCTGAATTAAAATTCAAACACAGCACCATTTTATCATTCTGAGGGCTAGTGTGCAGGAATATAAAGCTTTTTGCCTGTTTCAGTATCACACGCTGTCTCCCTCCCATCTGTTTTCTTTCCTTTGTCTTCTGTCTACACTCTTAAAAATAAAGGTGCTTCAAAAGGTTCTTCAAGCGATGCCATAGAAGAACCATTTTTGGTTCCACAAAGAACCATTCAGTCAAAGGTTCTTTAAAGAACCATTTCTTTCTTACCTTTTTGTAATCTGAAGAACCTTCTTTTGCCACAAAGAACCTTTTGTGAAACAGAAAGGTTCTTCAGATGTTAAAGGTTCTTTATGGAACCATTTAGACAAAAAGGTTCTTCTATGGCATCGTGAAGCACCTTTATTTTTAAGAGTGTATGTTCTTCCTGTAAGTATGGATGAACAGTCACTGCTAGTAAACCCCACCAATACATGCAATCAATAAAGACTGTGTGCGCAGTGTGCAGTTTACAGTAATGTTCTTCTAGTTCTAGTGCATTTCTAATGCAAGCTGCAAGAGCATGACACTCAATCATTGTACAATCCACATACCTTTAAGTTGTTCTTTTGTTAGTTTTTTTTAACAGATCATTAATGAACAGTCACTGCTAGTAAACCCCACCAATACATGCAATCAATAAAGACTGTGTGCGCAGTGTGCAGTTTACAGTAATGTTCTTCTAGTTCTAGTGCATTTCTAATGCAAGCTGCAAGAGCATGACACTCAATCATTGTACAATCCACATACCTTTAAGTTGTTCTTTTGTTAGTTTTTTTTTACATAAACCAATATGGCAGCTGTCTCAGATTTGTACCGACACCTAATGGTGCAGATATAAAAATCACACAAAACAAAAGCTTTCCATTATCAATAACACTGTCAGCCCTGATTACATTTGTCCATTAATGAAAGTGTTCGATAACACTTTCCAGCTATGGAGACCGTAAGACTGATTTAGCTCATATGAGTTGACCTGCTCAAGGTAAAATAAAACCGTTTTTATTAGGCTACTGATATGGATGGAGTTTTCATCTTAGGTGAGAGAATATCATTTTTTTACATTCATTCTTCTTCCAAAATATTTGTCCCTTTGTAGGGTCGCAGGGATTCTGAAGCCTATCCCAGCAAATATTATGCATTTACGCGTACATTTTCTAATGAGGGAAAAAAAATAATACAGAGTGTACATTTAACTTAATCTTGGCAATAACAATTACAGATTTATTTCAACTTCTGCTCACACACAATCTGGAAACGACAGAAACAGATGCACCAACCCAGCAGATTTTTTACACATGCAAATACATAAACAGACAGACATGCATTTCCCTGAGATCTTTCTCACACCAAGCCGAGAGCAGCTCACAGCAGGACCGGGACAGACTGAAAACACAGAAAAAAGGAGAAAAGAATAAAGCTGGGACAAAGCAGAGAAAACAGAGGAAAGATGGAAAAAGAAAAAAGAAAAAGAGGAGTGATGGAAACAGAAAATACTATACAGGCCCTTGAAGGGATACTGAATTTGTCAATTTTGAAAAAACAGGGTAAGTGTGACTTCAAGGGGGAAACGAGAGAAATAGAAAGAGAGATATTTTAAGACATATATAGAGCATCTGCACCAGTTCAGTCTGTTAAGATGTGCTCTAGTAACACACATATAGTTTTGGTAGGTCAAACACATCCAGGCATACACAGAAAGCAGGATGAAAAATCTAGCAGAAATGCAGGTCTCTGTGTGATCTGTGTGTTTTCCAGTATCTAGAATAGCTCACCGAAGCAGGAAGAAATAGGGAAAGAAACAGAAGACTGCGGGAAACTGAAGAGAAGAGCATTCGCTGATAGCGTTTATTTGCTTACACTGTCTGATTTGTTTTAGCACCCGATTCACTAAAAGTATTATGCAAATCAGATAACGGTACAAAAAAGCCCCAAAATTTCCATTATGCAAGCTGGTTCTGAGTGCTAGGATGTGGACAATCATGATCTTGCACATATTGCTGGGACTGCATCTTGACACCTGAACCAGCTCTTTTATATGCAAAAAAAAAAAAAAAACACTTCTCTGAACAGTTATAATGCTTGTCTCCATCATTTGATTATCGTTTGATCAACTACTGCTGCCAAAGAAATGAAAAGAAAAGAAAAGAAAAGAAAAGAAAAGCAAAGCAAAGCAAAGCATTAACAAATTGGTTACTAGGGTGTTGCTAAGTGGTTGCATATTTGCCCAAGTCAAAACAGGCCAGCCTCAAGTTTTTTCTGTTAAAAAAAAGTATGAAAATAAGCAGCTTTGTCATCAGAGGAAATGTCTTAGCCATATATTGTGGAATACTAACTTGGAGCAAAATGGTTGAGAATCACTGGCTTGGTGTTGTTGTTGTTTTTTTTTTTCAAATAACACACACGGTCTACACTGAAGTCGCATTCTTAGGGAACTTAATGTTCTTTAGAAATTAAAACTCTGCAGAAAGCTGTTGTAAATTCCAAGTAAGTATGATTAATAAGCGTGCCTGTAGTTATCATTTACAACCAGCATGTCACCCTCCCATGCTGAAACACCAGCCCAGCAGTTTAGTGGCAAACTCAGTTTAAATTGAATTTTTGCTTTGCAGAAGGAGGTCAGTGAGCTATAAGGCAAAAGGCCACTGAGGAACATACTCTGTTTAAATTTACAAAATAGTTTGCTTGTGTGGGATTTTGGTGTTTTGAGTGTGTGGACCCCTCTGTGCTCAAAGCAACCACCTCCAGATAAAGCACACAGAGCCACTGACACACACAAACAGCAGTGCACATTAAAAACCTGCACACACAAGGCCCACATGCTGCTCTCTCTCCCACTACTACAACAGAATGCTGCTTTCTAACTCGAGTATGAAAACATAGCTTTGATACATAAATATTTAATAGCTCAAATAAAAATATCCCTCACAAAAACACTGTCTCCAACACAATAAATATCTGCCGTTTTGGAGAATGCACCTCCCTGACATATACACACACACATGCATATACATAAAGAGCAGATATATTTAAAAGCGGCTTACCTCTGAACTACTATGACTATTCACAACAACAGCAAAAAAGATTTTAGTTTACACTGAGCAATGCATTCCAGCAGACCTTTATCCTTATTTCAGTAAATAAAATAAAATAAAATAAATCTTTGATTATAAGATAACTCACTTTTTAAATTAAAAGAGCTAAATTGATCCTCTGGTTGAAAACACCATTTTAGAAATAAGGATCGTACACAAAACATGAAAAAATAGGTGATACAAAAATATTTTTGCCTCATCAATAGTTGATAGAAAAATAGCAAAGAATTTATCTTGTTTGTAGTAAAAAAGTGAATGAGCCTTTATCACTTTGCTTTCTACTGTTAGATTCATTTTTTTTATTTTGCTTTTGATGTGAATAGGCCTTAAAATTGTTACAGCAACTGAGTCCACCACACACACAACCATATAAGCAGGCACTCATGAATACACACTTCCATATGGGCAATGTGTGAGTGTGAGTGAAGCTGAGGATTCAGCAGTGCTCCAGTGTGATGAACACATTGGCATTTCAACCTCTCAGACTGGCAGCCACAGTGACAGGGCTGCTTCACAGAGAAATTTCTCCCGTGGTGATACAAAAATATTTTTGCCTCATCAATAGTTGATAGAAAAATAGCAAAGAATTTATCTTGTTTGTAGTAAAAAAGTGAATGAGCCTTTATCACTTTGCTTTCTACTGTTAGATTCATTTTTTTATTTTGCTTTTGATGTGAATAGGCCTTAAAATTGTTACAGCAACTGAGTCCACCACACACACAACCATATGAGCAGGCACTCATGAATACACACTTCCATATGGGCAATGTGTGAGTGTGAGTGAAGCTGAGGATTCAGCAGTGCTCCAGTGTGATGAACACATTGGCATTTCAACCTCTCAGACTGGCAGCCACAGTGACAGGGCTGCTTCACAGAGAAATTTCTCCCGTCCATCTCTCCGTCTCTGTCCCAAACCATCTACGCTTCTTGTCATTCTCTGGTCTGTGCAGATAAATGGCACTGTCAAAACAAAAACTTCACACAGTCCTGTTTGACAGCAAATGGTCTTGCTGCTGAGTCTCCCATGACTTCACATCATGGTCTAAGAGGCAATTATTTGAAATAAGTGCTTAATAAAGCAGTTACGTACACTATGAAGATACTGTATAAAAGATAATCAAAATGCAACTGTATCATGAAATCTACAAATATAGTCTAAAGCTGTGATTTCTCAAGCGGCAATATGTTAGACAATAGGGAGGAAGGAACAGCATCTCTTCAGCAAATATTGATTCACTAAATGCAGTCAGACTAGACGGTAATGATTCGACTGCAGCAGCAGCAGCAGCAGCTAGCAGGCCTGAACTGAATCCTGCACATCATGACAATCCACCAAACATTCCCACATTGATCTTCATTGATTAAATTCCTGAGAGAAAACACCATGTTGAGGGTCACGAACAAAATGATTTAAAACAATCCAAGAAATCTTCAAAGCGAAAAGAGCAAGCTGTCTCTGCGTCTAATCGTCTCTTCAAACCTGACCTTTTCTCCATCAGACTGCCAGTGGTTTAACAACAACACACTGACTCATTGAAAACAGCAAAAAAGTGAAACAGAAAGGAGAGGGAATAATGGTTGGTTGGAGGAGTGCGTTTCTGATAGCTACTGTGTGGCAAAGATCATGTGCTAATTTTGAGAGCTCTGTAAATTTACAGGAGTGTGCAGCTTTATATGACTTTAATAGATGTAACACGATAAGAAGGAAAAAAGCTGAACATCACTGATTGGAAGTCCGGCCATTTCCAGGAATCTATTCTGTGTCAAAGAACCGGTTCCAAAAAATTATTCAGTGGTTCTTTTATTTAATATTACATAACCTAAAATGTTTTAATAAAGTCATGTAAAGGAACAGCTTGGATCACTTTTGAACAAATCAAACCAGTTTGATTCAAACCAGTTCAACTGACTTACTGAAAATTCCATATTCAAAAGAATGATGTGTTTACCAACCAGTTTGATTTGAACCAGTTCAACTAACTCACTGAAAATATCAGATTCAAAAGTGATTTGTTTACAAATCGAAATTCAATAATCAGCAGTGCTATTTAAGTAAACAGACCTCATAAATATGTGTACGTCAAAACTATACTGGCTATAGGTTTAAGAGCTAATGCTCTCTCAGCCATGAACTGTGTAAGAAGACTTAAAGGGTCTCAACCAGAACCTGTGCAGTATATCCTAACATGGTAAACTACAACAGTAGTTCTCGGGTTCCATTACAAACCCTCTAAAAAAAAAACACAAAAAAAGAAACATTTGCAATGGGCTCAACAGAGCCCCCTCCTTACATTGATTTTTTTGCTGGAAAGCTCCCCTCCCATTACAGAGTTCAGTTACTGCAGTACAGTAGAATCATTGTTTCAAGAATAATGATTTCCTACCACAATCCATCCTGTGCAATCATTAAAACAATTTAATTGAAACGTTATTTAATAATATGAATCGTCATTGTTCTGTTTTGGCAATGCATGTTGCTGCGTCTTGTCATTATGACAAATTTACAGCCCTTCTTTACAGTCAACATAAATATCTTAATTGAAAAATGATTGAATTAAAAGTTAATCAACTTTTTAAAACAACAATAGAGCTAAGGGCTAAATTCATCAACAACAAAAGCACACCAAAAGAAAATATAGCCTAGTGAGATGCATGCTAAAATGACAAGCCTCCTCCGCGCATCATCTCGTGAATGCAGGTACTGAGTGCGCGTGGGTATCTGACCTTGCTGCACGCGCACCTGCACACAAACGCGCAGCGTTACCTGAGATAACAACATAACATCCGTTACACAGATGCATTAACATCACACTAGAGTATATTTACGACATAAACCACATTTATAACACAAACCCTGACAGTACCGGCAAAATACGCCATCGTGGTCAGACCGAGAAATCAAATCTTTAAGTGTAAACGTGATCACTTACTCGCTGATTCTTCGTATTATTCATGTTTGAAGAGTCGCTCGAAGAAGCTGGAACTCTGAAATCACCGCGCGGTCTTACGCAATCCAGCCCATTCACTGCAACTCCGAAGTGATCAAGTGATCAAATGGCCATTCCTCCGCAATAAACAGTACGTGACTGTGTCACAGCGTTAGAATGAATGCTTGCCCGGGACCGTCGGTGTTTGACACGGTCATCTGGCCGTGCTCATCTCTCAGCTGTCATCGCAAGCCGCTCTCTCTCTCCAGTCCAGAGGGGGTCACACGAGCTGCGGTAAATGTGAGAGCCTACCAGTGGGACTGGAGAGGGGGCGGCGGTGTTGCTGACTTCTGTAGGGTTTACAGTCGCGGTCCGGTAGGTTTATCGAACAACAGCAGGTTTTCCTACAGAGCATGTAAACAAAGATACAAATACATCCCGCGCGCCCTCGTGGAATCAACACAAAGCTGTCAGTCTATGCGCCGCTCTCGTCTTCGTCCGCTTCAAGTCCACCGTGAATTACATCACCTCTCTAACAATAGCAGTGAGTGCTCGGAATAACGCGCCTCAGTGGAGCAGGTGGAGAATATGGTTCAGATCAGCACGTGGGTTAAACCAATTAAATCTTTATAAAGCAGCGAGAGTCCAAAGAGACAAAGTTGCCAAAGAGTTCCACGATTAAAGATGCATGTGCATACTCTTACTTTGATTAGATACGATACTGCAGATTTACGCAGGGGTTTTCAAACTTTTTGATGCCACCCTTAACCTGATAATCAACTTACTTCTATTCAGTTAGTATAATGTTGAATGTATAAACTTTTCAGAGTAAATGTAGGCTAGTTCTGTACAGAATATATGTAGCATCTTTATAGATAATATTGTCTTAGAAAATAGTGCAAGCTAAAGGTGATGACAATTATTTCTTACTGTTACCGTTAGACATTACTGGTTCTTGAACAATTTTAATACATTTTATTGTATTTTGTGCATTGTACTATGATTACCATCTGATAACACACCACCATGGCATCATAGTACTACTTTGCAGGGGCGGATTTAGTGAATTGGGGGCCCCAGGCAAAATATAGGAATGGGGCCCTACTTTGTAAGGATTAACTTACACTAAACAAGCTATTTTATATGCAGAAATTCATAGTAGACTTCATGATACAGTGCATTAAAACAACAGGGGCATATGGTTAAACAGTTTTACAAAAGGCTACAAAACAAGTCTATGACTTTGTATGTCAAACAGACAAACAGAAAAACAAATTTTTTTCTGTGTCCATTAATTCAGATTTAGCTGCCCCCGATGTCATTAACTGCTGATAAAATGCTGAGAGCCTTCATTACCTAGTGGCTTTCTTAAAACAAGCAACCCTATAATAATAATAATAACAATCACAGCTCATGCATATCCAACTTCGCCACCCAATTCAGTAGCATTTTCACCAATCCTGTCGTGTTTCACACAATTTAATTTACTTGAATCACACGAAGGCCTAGTGCTTGCTCAGGGTGGACTGAAGCCAGGACTATGACAGACATGCTCTTAGATTCATTAAGCCACTTCAGATGGCTGTTCCAGGGGGCACAGCAGGTTGTATTCACCCAGGTGGAAAATAGGTGAAGAGTGAGCCAGCAGAATGAAGATGAATGCCAAAAGGCCCTCTGTGCTGTTGGTGGCTTTTGTAGGACACACTGTCTGATGTAATTGAATAATACAATCAACAGCACACAGAATTATATAACAAATGTATAGTTATATAACAAAATATTTCAACCCAGACTCATTGGAACTACATGACTACATTTCACTGTTTCCAGCTCAAATGAACACTAGAGGCAGTAAACACCAACTTGTATTTTCCCTTACCTAATACATTTTCATGTTTGAATCACATAACTAGCTCAATATAGCTTTTAAGATATAGTAAACTTGCTCAGTAGCTCACCTGATACAGCATTGCACTAGCTCGGGTACAAGTCCCGTGAAACACAAGTCAAACTATTCCACAAAAGAGCTCAAAGCCTTGTACAAGCAAGCTCAAGTGGCATGGTTGGTTCAGCAAATGTGTTTTTTCTTTCATGTTTGCTTATGTTAACACTATTGGTTTAGTTTGTGCAACGGGTAGATTCATTTCCAACACAACAAAGCATTAACATTTTACAGCCACTCACCGAAAATTAAATTTTTTAACTGCCATGATACATACAACAACTAATGTAATATGCTGCTACATTGACATGAACTGTTTTGAAGAAAATTAAACATGCTATTCAGCGCCAGTCACTGGACAGTTCACTTTAAATGTGCAATGAAACGTGCTACAAACAACACAATATCATTTTGCAGAAATGTACCGACAGGCATGTTTTTCATGACACTGGGCTGTTTAATAAACCTGCATATGCAATGGAGAGAGAAAAAAATTATAGCTCCTTTCTTTGGTGTACGTATCCCCTGAAAAGTACAGCAAACGGTTTTGCAGCAATGGTGTGGCTTGAAATATTTGGATACTTTTGTGGTGATTTAGGAGAAATATATAAGTCAGAGAAAGAAAGAAGAAAAAAAAGTGTCATTTTGAATAAGTGTAAAGGATATGAGGTGATAAGCTGGGTGGATTTACAGAAGAGTGAGTAAACGAGAAAGGGGAAACAAAGAAAAGGAAGTGAGTTACAGTAGGGAATTGTCTTCCACAAATCGATGAACATAGTGAGAAACAAGCAAAGATGAAAGAAAGCTTTATAGTGGGAAGAGGATTTTTGACCTGACACTATTTCACACACATCCTCAGGATGTTCTATATGTGCCCACAGGCTGTTACATATACGTCAACACCCATGTGGAAACACATATCTAGCAGTTAGGGAATGATTTCATAACAGTGCAGAAATAAGATCTGTTCAACAACAGCTGCACTAACTGCCACAGACAGTATTATTGGTCACAAGGAGCAAGAGAATGTGTCAGGGCCATCATAGAGTAAAATTAGCCTTGTGTTAATACGTGTACTCCTGTGCATTTGAAAAAGACCAAAAGACAAGGAGAGGGGGTGGGAGACAAACTGAGACAGGAAGCCGTATGTTGTGGAATGTGAGAGCATTATGTATTTGTGAGCAAAAGTAAACATCCAGAGGACAGTGAGACTGAAATTCCTGACGTCAGTGCATGAGGGCAGAAGATCACTGAGTGGCCTGCTGGGATACAGCTAGAGACAAACACAACAACAGATACTGAAGTATCATTGGCAAGCTAAAATAAAAGAGATTAAATGCTTAAATCCATTGGTTCATGTCACTTAAAGTTGTATAAAAATAAACATATTTGAAATGATCTCACTTGCCCAACTCTTTTAAAGGGGTCCTATTATGCTTTTTCACATTTTCAACTTTTGTTAGTCTGTAATGTTGCTGTTTGAGCTAGGGCTGCACGATTTGGAGGAAAAATCTAATTGCAATTTTTCTGATTAAAATTGCGATTTGCGATTTAAAATGTGATCTACTACTATTTCATAAAAGAGCTACATGTTTGTTGTGGTGGTTTTAACAGCACCAAAGAAAGACCAAGCATAATCACAAACTATGCTACACTGTGCTACTGTTTATTTAAAACCTCTTAAAAATTGTGGCCATTTTTATTTTAATAAAGTTGTCATGATGCAAATATCTGTCATGACAAATTAAGCAAATAACTACAGTATCTTAAAGTTAAATGAACAATTATACATAAAATCTGGGCTACAATCATTTGCAAGCAGCATGAAAGTACATGTTTGTGTTTTTGAGAAAACAATGTTTATGCATGGTTAGTGAAAAACTCAAGTCAATGAAATAAAGCCATAAAACACATACAGAAAAGAAAGAGTGTGAGGAGAGTAAAATAATGTGGGTTTTTGATTATTATTTGTATTTTATTTGCAATACAGTATAATAAAAATATACACATGAAGGTTCAAGGACACATGATTGAACATACTGATTCTGAACACTGAGACTTGAACAGTAACACACCCTTGTGCCAAACATCCATTCATAGTGTTAACACTCACACTACTTTTATATCGTGTGGTTTTATATGTTAAAACATTAACAAACATCCTGGCGTTGTGAGACATTTAGACAATGAAATTACACATATTTCAAAATGGTTCACTTGATTTCATACATGTAGTCAGGAATTAGAAAAGTCTAAGTAGTAAAATGTGTACAAGTTATGTCACAATAACAATAACAACAGATGCAAGTAATCTTATGCTACTCATCAGAGTGATATTCTCCGCTGGATCTAGCTGCGCGACGCATTGCGTTGTGAGGTAAATTCTGGGTTATTTCTCTCAGCGCATCTTCTTCCAGAAACAAAAAGTAGCCGGGATGAACTTTTTTGTTTAGGCGGAGGCGATGTGGGCGTTTACATGCGCGCGCGTCTCACGTGGATGTTTAGAATCTGAAAAGCGCGATCGGCTCGTGGGCGTGACTGCATTAGAGATAATGAGTTGAGACGGGAAAACTGGACATCGCGTATATTTCATACGGATTACTTTAACAGAGAATATTCTATACATATATTTCTCATGTCTTTGAGGCAAGTATTCGCTGAGATTCAGGTTGTTTTATTTACGTGTCTGTGAAGAGAGGTGACAGAGACGGCGGAGAACGCACCCGGTTTATTATTATTATTTTTTTACAAAAGCACATTGTTTTGTTGTTATTATGACTATACACAAAAGTAGACACTTTGCAGTTTCAAACGATACCTTATTATCTTTACGATCAAAACTGACGGAGTATTTTTAGTTCTTTTCGCGTTCATAAAGAAAATACGAGACAGACCGTACCAGTGTGTGCCACTTTCTAACGCTTGAAAAAAGCGCATGAAGCAAACTGTCAAAAACTACGTAGATGCTTGTTACCATATTTGATAGTCCTTCATCGAAATAATCGCAGCTCTTGCGATCTGAAAATCGCACCCTTTCAAATCGCGATTTCGGTTTACAAACGATTAATCGTGCAGGCCTAGTTTGAGCATAAAAAAAGATCTGCAAAGTTACAAAGCTCAAAGTCCACTTCAAAAGGAGATATTTTATTTAACAGGAATCACTTTTCAAAAACTACAACGAACGACTCGTTTGGACTACAACGCATATTTTCCGGGATTTGTGATATCACAAATATCGACGAATGGGACGAGACCTGGTTGAGCTGCACTAGAGAAGACAACGAGTGTTATCACTATGTCGGAGACACGCTAGCTTTCCCAAGGCAGACGAACTTAGAGTGGTTACAATCATCCGGGTTTAAATCGCGCTCAAATTGATTTGATTTTGGCGCAATATTTACACTGAAGCTCACAGGCAGCTATGGTAAGGGGCATGACATTTCCCGACCAGGGTGGTTGTGACGAAGTGTGTTCATCGGTGGGCCTTTTGGCCATGCATTCATCATAGATTTGTCTGTGATACTTCTGCAGGTGCTGATACAGGTTGGTTGTGTTGCCTCGCGAAATCCAAAATAATTCCAAACATATGCGGTGCTTTTTCTTCTGCAGACACACTTTGTTGGGAAGTTGAACTGCTGCTCCCGCTCGCGCTTATTTTTTCCAAATGACGTTATTTGCCTGTTTAGTCAGCACGTGCAGTGTTAAAATGCCCCCTATTGGTTAAACTTTGCATCAAAGTAAAATGCGCATGAAGCAAACTGTCAAAAACTACGTAGATGCTTGTTACCATATTTGTAGTCCTTCATCGAAATAATCCCAGCTCTTGCGATTTGAAAAATCGCACCACAGCAGAGTACCATCACAATATATAGTGGACCTTACAACATTAGTTTTAACCAAGAACTATTTTTTATTTGAGCGAGATTTCTATTTGCAAGTACAAGGTACAGCAATGGGCACTCCAATAGCACCAAATCATGTGAATTTATTTATGGGTAAATTTGAACAAGATCATGTCTATAATAACAATCCATTTCAGCCAAATATTAAGGTTTGGATGCGATATATAGATGACTGTTTTATGATTTGGTCAGGTTCTGAACAGGAATTAGAATTATTTGTGTCTTTCATTAATTCGAAAATTCCATCAATCAAATTTACAATGGAAAAAAGTTGTGATACGATCAGTTTTTTAGATGTTAAAGTAACCAAGATCAATGAGTCATTACATACAACGGTATTTCGAAAATCAACGGATAAAAACACAATATTATCCGTTGACAGTTATCATCCAGCTCCTTTAAAACATAGTTTACCGATTAGTCAATTGCATAGATTAAAACGTAATTGTAGTACAACACATGAATTTGATGAACAAGTAAAATTGCTATTTCAACGATTTCGTTCTAAAGGGTATCCACAAAGCTGGTTAAATAATGCATTAGATAAGGTTAATAAATTGAATAGACATGATCTTTTGAAAATAGATAAGCCCATTAAAAAACAAAGAACATTTTCAGTAAATTGTTCCTTGACATACAATGAGCATAGTAATATAATAAAATCAATCATTCATAAATATTGGTACATATTATCATCTGATGAATCTCTAAATGAGAAATTTCAATATCGCCCATTATTCACTTTTAAAAGATCACGAAATCTATCAGATATGATGGTAAACTCGGATGTAGTAAGGAGGAAAAAGTCTGCTTATATACAAGGCTGTTTCCCGTGTAGAAACTGTGCCGCTTGCAAAAATTTGGTCAAGTGTAAAGAGTTTATATGTCCAGTAACACGGAAATGTTTTAAAATCACATCTTGTATTACCTGTTCAACTCGTAATGTGATCTATATGTTAAAATGTCCCTGTCAAAAGATATATATAGGAAAATCTTTGCGTCAGTTGAAATTAAGAATTAATGAACATAAATCTAGTATACGACGACAAGACATAACCTCTCCAGTAGCGAGACATTTTAACGAATTGGGACATGATATCAAGCAATTGGAATGTATAGGAATGGAGGAAGTTTTTGGGTCACGTAGAGGAGGTAATATAAATAAAGAACTATTGAAACGAGAAGCATTTTGGATTCATAAACTTAAATCACTGAACCCAAATGGTATGAATGAGGAATTAGATCTTTCTGTCTTTCTTTAATGAACTATGGTTGAACTTATTCATTTTTAATATTTTATATAATAAATTGAGTATTTACAGTGTGAAAACCAATGATAGTTTATGACGATGTATTTCTGATGTTCTTAATTATTGAATTTTCCATTGTTATACAATTTAAAGTTAATTGGTGGAGTAGATATTGATGATTGATAGGATAAACTATAGGTTTGTATAATAGTGATAAATATGTGATCCTAAATAACTATTGTTTTAGTCACGGGTATATTGTGAGGTGTACTAGTGGATGTGACGTGTTGTGTTGGATATATATATGTAAATTGTCCAGGGTTTAAGTGGAAATGATTTAATGATTGTGGTAATTGAACATTGGCTAATTAATGTTGACGTCAATATAATTAGTGATTTGAAAAGTGGGTGGAGGGATTGAATTGCTTTACACACTGAGGAAGGCTTTGAGCCGAAACGTTTGTGTCTTTTCCCATCAGTAATGAATGTAAAATAAAAGAAAAAAGAAGACTGTTCTCGTGAGTGCGGATCATAATTTCCTATACTAAGTAACTCAACAGATTGACGCACCAAAATAAAAAGATCAAGTAACGCAAGAGCGCAGTGCAAACGACGTTGTTAAATTATACCATATTTACTTTCTCATTGGATGGAATGTTTTTTTCCCAAGCAAACAAAATCTTGTTTCCTATCTGAGGAGTGTTGACCTTGTGTCTGAAGTTTGTTTCCTTCCTCACCATATACAGCACATCCAAAACATTGCCTCTTGTTAAGTACAGACTTGTTCAATTCAGACTGGTCCTGATGTCACAGTTGCATTGTACTGTATGCCACATTGCAATATTGTTGTTTTTCTACCAATAAATTCTGAGAGAAATATACAGCTAGCATTTCTGCCCTCAGGAGGGGCTGTGCATTGAGGCAAGAAATGAAGCAATGTGGTTTGGAAGTTGACCACATACCACAACAAGAGCAGCACAACATGAGATATTTAAAATCGTCCCTATTTCATCACAGATGGAAAGGAAAGAAATCCTTAATGGCAATATATTCTCGTAAACCTGGCATATCCAAACATACATCACTATTTTTTTGTATAGATATACACAAACCAATAACATTTGATGTCTCTATATGCAAATCCATATACTGTGACATTCATTGTGTCCCTTTGCTGACAAATTTTACCTGTATTACTCACAAATCACTCAATTGCAACATTCTACACTGAGTAGTTAGAAATTGCTGATATTGCTGAAAAAAAAAAACATAGCTAAAAGCATCAGATGAAATACTGTAGAGCTGAAAACACAAGTTGATAATGGTGGTGTTAAATCAGTGGATTTACTAAAAGGCTTTTGGAAATAGATTTTTGCATTACTGCAACAAGCCCAGCAACAACTCTACAGTTAGACGATTGAAAGCTCAATATTGATTAAAATCAGAAAGTCTGCTGGAAAGGAATTTTATAGTGAAGCAAAAACAACAACAACAAAGTTATGTACGATTTTTTTCCCTATTAGTGCTATGTGCCATTCAGAACTGAATTAAGTCTTTTAAATTAAAATTAAATTCCTAAATTTGAATTGTGGTGGCAAACAGGATGCAGAATTAGAACTAATTTAAATTTAAGGAAGCAGAATTGCAATAAATTAATTGAATTCCATTCATAACAGAAATTCATATAAATGTATATTAACTTGAAAAGCGCAGTTTGTCAGGACATGCCTTAAATGCTGGCTTTAATGGATAGAGAATGATACATAGAATGATAAAACTATATACAATGACAGAACTATAGGTAGATAGCATGTGAAGTGGTTTGTCAAACAAAGGGTTAATCTATAGCATTGATGCCAGCTCATCCCATACCAGCTAAAGACTAGCCATCCCCATCCCTTAGCCAATGGGAGACAGCGCACGGTTCCTGCAGTATCTACACAGCAACACAGTAAACTGGATTAACCTAAAGGATTCTTGATCACAACAAGATTACATACACACACATCCTGTCTTCCTGCATTGCCCATTTTATCTGCTTATTGACAGAGACACATTATTTATGGAGCAGCTGACCAAAGATCAGTTTCCTAGAAAGGATAAAAAGGTTACAAACGTATCCAGAATATCTTGATAAGTAAATAAGGGTTGTTGGCCCTCTGCAGTGTCTTAAAGGGATAGTTCACCCAAAAATGAAAACTCTGTCATCATTTACTCACCCTTGTGTCGTTCCAAACATGACTGACTTGCCTTTTTTCTGTGAAACAAAAAGAAAGATATTTCGGAAAACAAACAGTAAAGATTCCAATTGATTTCTATTGAATGGAAAAAAAGGAAGTCAATAGGAACCAAAACAGTTTGGTAACCAACATTCTTCAAAATATCTTTTTTTGTTTCACAGAAAAAGGGTCATACAGGTTTGTAATGACACGAGGGTGAGTAAATGATTATTATGAGTATTTTTGGATGAACTATCAATTTAAACAAGCTGTACTCAGCTCATTTAATGCAGATTTATTAAGAAAGTGATTTAACACCCTGCAGATCTACTGGTATTTATAGTAGCTGATAATACTGTAATCTTTTTGAGCACACTGGTGGTAAACCAAGACCCATAACTGGACTCAAGTGTATAGTAAAGAGTCTACTTTAAACACACTCATAAAAACTTCAATTAAACGTAATTAAGATCATGGTTATTCCAGTGAAGACCATTTGCTGCATATCTAAACCCAAACTACAAAGCTTTACAAAAACAAAGCAGCCCCATGTGCTTCATCTGCTTCAGCCCTGCAGCAAAAGTCATTTTACAAAGGGGGCCCTCTTGCCTGACCTTGACCCTTCTCCAGTTTAACTATGAACTATGAAGAATGACATCAGGGGTTTGTACCAATGACATCAGCAGACGAAAACAGAAACAGACAGCTTGTGCTTCTTAACACCTTCGTCAGCCCACGTGAACCTCAGCAACTGCCACAACATGGATAGCAGGAGTCAGATCGATGGAGCTGGAGGCTGACACTGCTTAAAGGAAAATCTATTTCCACCGGTGGAGCCATAAATCTAAAGGAAAGGTTCCAGCGATGATGCAAGCAGAGAATTGTAGCTCATCTATTTCATTGGTACTGACAGATGCCTAAACACTAGATCATGAAAAGGTGCCACTTCACTGCAGGGAGGCTAAAGGAGGAGAGATCTTAAATTAAGGGTTTGTGAAATTGAAGAACAGGCAAAGTTTTGCAATGTGGACATAAATCATGTTTTAATAAAAATGAATGAGTAGCATAAATGTCATCACATACCTGGGCAGCAGCTCCATATAACGCACTTCTGTATTACTCTGAGGGAACATAATGACCAGTGTTGGGGAGTAACTAGTTACATGTAACGGCGTTACGTAATTTAATTACAAAATAAATGTAACTGTAATCAGTTACAGTTACTAAGAAAAAATGTGTAATTAAATTACAGTTACTTATGAAAATGTTAACGATTACAAAGGGGGTTACATTTGAATGTAAATATTCAGCAGCAAAAAGACAATATATGAATCCTGCATGTTCTGCGTGTCTCTGTGGAAATCAGGCGCGGACTGGTCATCGGGAGAACCCGGACAATTCCCGGTGGCCTGGCAGCTGATTTTGCCCGCTTTTTTAATATTAATATATAATTATATAATTGCCTGCCGAATGTACTAAAGCGATTGTTTTACGAATTCGACATTCGATAATAAATCTCTAATAAATCAAGAATCAGTTAGTTGTGATTGGGAATGCACTTCGGCGCTCACGAGCGCTCCGCGCCTCCGCCAAACGGTTTAGATCAGAGTAATCAATGCAAGAGATATGAGTGGACTGTATAAGCGCACAGGTGGAGCAGAGAAGCAAAATTACTGTTCAGGATTTCAAGTGCAGGTCAGTTTCATCTGTAAATAAGCTACTGTAATTTTGTCTTTGTGTACTTAAGCATTAAACTGCTAGCAACTCTAGCAGTAGCAGTCAGAGTATTAATAATACTGTAAACTAAATTAAACTAAACTAAATTACAATCATTACTCAAAATGCGTTATGCTAAAGGGCATCATTATTATCTACTGTAAAGTTACAGTAGTAATTTAGCAGACAAATAATCATATCGTTTATAATAGGTTTAGCGGGAGCTATAGGGCAGACAACAACACAACCCTTACGGAAATGAACAATGATTTTACCTAACCATGGTAACCACAAATTATTAACCATGACACATACTGGTAAAAAAATGTATAGCCTGTATGCACTGTAAGTCGAGTCTGCTAAATGCATAAATTATTATTAATTATTATTAAATTATTAAATAGCATACCCCATAGCAGCATTTCCAGCAGTATCCAACATTTCTCAATCATGATCTTACTCAGCTAAATGTGACTATTAGCTTAACAGCTGTATTCCTTGTTTGCTAGCTAACTATGCACATACAGCATACAATGTTAAAAATTTTCTACATTATGAACCTTAACCCAAAAACCTTTAGCTTCATACACTGTAGATAATTGTGACCCTGCCTGTGGAAACCCAGCTAAAGTATTTTTTAAACAGTGGATGAGTAATTCACTCATTGATTTGCTTAATAAAAGCCT
>NW_015635305.1:2289871-2296964 GCF_001515625.1 Sinocyclocheilus rhinocerous
TATCGTGAAAAGCGCTGTACAAATAAACTTGACTTGACTTGACTTGACTGTACTTAAAAAAAAAATAAAAAAAAATCCAAAGCATTGTTAGATGCAGTGTTTCCTGTATGCAAAGATTTGGTTTCAATGGTGTAAATGTTTGAAAATTATTAACAGCTGAAAACATTCATTAGAAATTTAGAAAAGTAATCAAAAAGTAAAAGTAATCAGTTACATTACTTTAATAAAGTAATTGAAAATGTTACACTACTATTACATTTTAAATAGGGTAACTTGTAATCTGTAACCTATTACATTTGCAAAGTAACCTTCCCAACACTGATAATGACCTGCTAAAAAAGGTCAATCCCAGGTTTTTGTGTGCATTTTTTGTAAAGTTCAGGAATGTGATTCTACAAATCCGCAAATCTACAATTTGAGAATTTATTAAAATTTATTAGAATTTATGTATTTATTGCTTTTTCGAGTACAGAATCAAAAATTGCACAGAAGGTCGTATAAGAGCTCATGGCTCATAAAATTGAAGTTTGAATTTGGGCTAAGTCATGTTCCAAGTGGCCGACTGATATATTGGCTGATATTTGGCATTTTTTAATTAACAGCATTGGCAGATACGTTTTTTTTTTTTTTTTGTTCATTAAGTATCATAAGTTGGACTTTTCATGTCATTTTCATATTTTTGTCAAATTCTTTGTGTAATGCATGTAAAATTTGAGAATTTATTTGATTTTTCAAAGTGATTCATTTTCAAATTATTTCAAATTATTTTAGTTTATATTTAGCTATATAATAAATTAATATACATTTAATTGCAGCAATTGGTATGTTTGTGTTATTTACTGATTTAAATTAAATTGTATGATATCGTATTTATTAGCTTTATATCGGCCAGCGGCCACCCAGCTCTCTAGATATTGGCATTTGCCATCAAAAAAACAACTGTATAAAACATCAAAATCCCCTTCCCCCTCACTCTCTCTATCATTTTCCTGGATGAAAAGTCTAAAAATAAATCTAAAGAGCACCCCCAAAATAAAGTGCCAATAAAGCTCTACTAAATCAATTTTATCCCCAATTTGGCCGTGCTAAAAAAGTGGTGCTGTGCTGAAAATGAGCAATAAATTGAACACGAGCATCCAGACAGGTCGCATATCATCTGCAGAGCCCCGGAGCAGAGAGTACCAGGAGAACGAGAGCTTCTCTTCAGCTGTATCTGATAAGCTAAACACCCAACACTTCAATAGTCATATCCCTGGAGCCCGGCCAGATGGCTCCCGTCAAACTGTGCTAAGGATGAACAAACAGCGTAAAGTACATTATCTCATCCGTGTTGATTGAAGCTTTTGAGAAGCAACAGCAGTAAATTGTGAGCTGCTCTCTAGAGAGTGGAGGTGTGTCGGTTTGTTATAGTGATGCTGAAATGACCCTCCTGCTGTTCCATTCGCCCCGCTGTCCCAAACTACCAATTCAATTACACGGCCAAGCAGGCTCTATTCGCTTCCTCTGCAGGTGGCTAAAGGGATAGGTCACCGCATAAACACCTACATTACAGAACAGCAAGAACTCGTCCAGCTGAAAGACTGACGAAAAATGTCACTCATTCTATCACAACATAAAACTTTTGTCCAGAAACAACAGCCAGATTCAGGCTAATTTAGCTTGTTCTGCAGGCATACACAAAACTAAAAACAAACTAATCTTGAAAAGCAGTGAAATGTGAGATAGATTTTTATAATAAATTTATATAATATATTTTTATAATAAATAAATTATTTACAAAATGTATAAAAATAGTTTGTAGATTTTTATTATTATACTAAAATATAATACAAATATTTGATAATATTAATAATAATAATATTTTTATACATTATCAAATTTCACCTCAAAGCCTGTTCACATCAACAGAACGGTTCGATTTTAGCATGCGATGCCTGTTTAGACAAATGTGAAAAAAATCAGCAGATAGGCTGAATGAAAATGTAAATACACTC
Organism: Sinocyclocheilus rhinocerous; assembly: GCF_001515625.1. NCBI lineage: Eukaryota > Metazoa > Chordata > Actinopteri > Cypriniformes > Cyprinidae > Sinocyclocheilus > Sinocyclocheilus rhinocerous. The sequence goes on from NW_015635305.1 coordinate 2,291,866, forward strand.
TCTGACAGTAAGTGGTGCTTATAAAAAAATAAAAAATAAAAAATTTAGCAAAATTCAGCAATGCACAACTTTACATTTCTGACACTCACCTGTAATAGAGAAGAAAGGAAGTCAAACAGTTTTTATATATTTTAAAAAACGCTGTTCTGATTTTTGTATTTGAAATGGTGTTTTGGTTATATGGTCAAATAACACAAAAAGAAGTGTTGAGAGACAAGAAAACAGGTTCCGGATTCTTCTGCTATAGTTAAAAATAGATTAGACCACCTTTCTGCAAATAAATAAATAAATAACTAAGTGACATTGATGGCAAGCAAATGTTTGTGTCAAACAGATGAACAGCTGTTCATTCAAATGAAAATGTTTTTTGCACTGCATTTTCACACTGATCATTCATCTTTGTATAAACAGGCCTTAAGAGTGCATATAACCTTAACATATTTTTTTCACAGTCCTCTGTGAGAGAGGCAACACACAGACCCATGACTGATGCGTTATGATGTATTGATATGAAAAGTCTTGTCAGGGAAATTGAATAGATGGAAAATCTTATGCAGAAACATATGCCCATTAACTGAATTCTGACTCAACAGATTCAGCAGGTCTTATCTTGGAGAAACGAGGCTCATTTTCTAAAAGCATAACATCTAGAATGCCTGAGCAGGGCAGGCAAGATGGGATAAAGTAATAAAGTATGGGGCCAGGCTGAGAACCGGTGGTCTCCACTAACACACTGGATGCTGGGAGGTGTTTTCCAAAGGAAGCTGGCTCGAGTCGAGACATTTGGCTGGTTCCTGCACACAGAGTGTCTATTCAGCCCTGTTACTGACTACACCAGGGTCTAGGCCAGGAACGATAGAGGCTGCACTGAGGCGTGGGTGACCAACTACAATGCCCTCTTTCACTACCAGCCTATGCCCTCCTCCTAATACCACACCCAGCCTGGAGGGCATGAGGAGTGCCAGAGCCTTGCAGATACAGGGCCTAGTCAAGAAAAAGCAGTTACACTGAGGCTCCTTGAAACCAAGAATGCATGTTCAGAATGTTATTTGCAAAGAAGTTAAGCATACAGTAGTGGTCAAATATGCACTCTCACTCCATTTCTTAACATAAGTTTTGGTTCCTTGCCACTGTTGAATTTGGCTTGCTTGGCTTGTGTTTAAAAGACTCAACATTAAGTAATGTCATTTGACTTGTGATTTGACTGCACTGACACTACTGGCTGAAAGCAAAACTTAAGCTTTATGAAGACACCTCTATTCTGTAGAGCTGCTTTATAGCTGAATTTAATTCCTTTCATTATGGATGAACTTTGCAACATAGACACTGTTATTGAACTGATTTGAATCATCATTGAACTGAATACTGACACTATTACCTTTTACAGCAGAATTTGAATTTGTCTCATATTTGAAGTTTGCATCGAGTTATTTTCTCTGTTTATTTGCTAAAGCTGCTGAAACAATCTGCATTGTGTAAAGCGCTATATAAAAATGTGACTTTACTTGACACAATCCAGTAAAGACATTTGTTAGTGTATAACACTGAATTACTGAATTGACAAAGCTACTTTGGGATTCACCCAAAAATGAAAACTCGGTAATTACTTACTGTCATGTCGTTCCAAACCTGTAAGACCTTCGTTCATCTTCGGAACACAAATTAAGGTATTTTTGATGAAATACGAGAGCTTTCTGACCCTGCATAGACAGCAATGCAACTACCACGTTTAAGGCCCAGAAAGGTAGTAAGGACATCGTTAAAATAGTTCATGTGACATCAGTAGTTCAACCTTAATTTTATGAAGCTACGAGAATATTTTTTGTGTGCAAACAAAACAAAAATAACACCTTTATTCTACAATTTATTCTCTTCCGTGTTAGTCTTCGACGCACGTTCACGACAGTACCACGATGCATGCGTGTGATGCTGATGTAGAATATCCATCTCTCTTAGTTCATTATCTGTATATTCTGGTTCGAATAAGTAAGGCTGGGCAAAACACTATCGTCTCTGTCGAAATCTGCAGACATTTTTACTTATTATTATTTATTTATTAACCTCCTGTGTCAGGTTGAACCACTGCTGTCACATGGACTTTTTTAACGATGTCCTTACTACCTTTCTGTGCCTTGAATTTGTCAGTTGCATTGCTGTCTATGGAGGATCAGAAAGCTCTCGGATTTCATCCAAAATATCTTAATTTGTGTTACGAAAATGAAAGAAAGTCTTATTGGTTGGGAACGACATGAGGGTGAGTAACTAATAACAGAACTTTCATTTTTAGGTGAACTAACCTTTTTAAATACTTCACCAGCTGAACCAACAGTATGAACAGGAGACTTTGCTTTTACTATGGATGAATGGGCACACGACGCAGTAAATGGCTGTGGCATGCGCTCATTGATGACCTCTAACCTTATGAACCCTGAAGAGAGCAATGTCTGGCTTGGGCTGACCACTTGAGTTCATCTCAACAAAAGGCTAAACTAAGCTCAGCATTCCAAAGGCATATTTAAGATTTCTTGTGGATGTTAGAACAAAGAAAAGGGTGATGCGGTGAAATTTCATACCCAAACTATGAAATTAACAACTTTTTGGGAGGTAAAAACAAATATCAAGATCACTCCACCACCAGGCCAAATGTGACACCTGTACCTGCTGAATTATGGAGATTATCTAAGGTGGATTCAGGTCACGCTGGGGTTCGAGGTGAGGTGAGAGGTCTGCCCTTTCCCAAGCATTTCATCATGCTCCTGGCTGGAGTTCAAAGGCCCACAGGACATCATGGGTGGAGGCCAGAGTTATGAGGTCCTTTTTTCTTGTGCTAGCACAATAACATGCTACTGGGGTCGTTTTAGTTGCACAACATACCATAAGAAATTAACACCATCATCCCTGCTGGGCTGGACACACAAAGGCCACACTGATCCACCTGAGCGGAGGAACCCTGGTAAACACACTGCTGGTAGAATATAGAGAGACCTCTGTATCTGCTACAGATCCCTGTAAACAAGCTGTGTGAATGGAAAGAGAAATCACTAAATCCATGTAACTTCCTTAGTTCATGTTATTGACTCATTCCACAGAAAAAAACGACTGTGAACTGAAGAGATACAAAGATCACATTGTTGCCCTATATCATTATGTCCTTGAGCACAACTGTGAGATTGTCAACTAGAAGAAGAGCACAATGAATTGCTACATTCTTGCTACATGGCAAAAAACACATGAAACATATTATTATGTTTATTTAACCAATATGATCATACAATCATATACTACCGTTCAAAGGTTTGGGTCTCCTATGCTCACCAATGCTGTGTTTATTTGATCAAAAATATTGTAAAAAATAGTAATATTGTAGAATATCTACAATTTGCATAACTATTTTCTATTTCAGTATAATATAACTTTCAATATAATTCAATATAATATGTAATTGATTCCTGTGATGGCAAAGCCAAATTTTCAGCAGCCATTTCTCCAGCCCTCAGTGTTACATGATCCTGGAGAAATCATATTAATATGCTGATATGATGCTCAAGAACATTTCTTATTATTATCAGTGTTGAAAACAGTTGTGCTGCTTAATATTTTTGTGGAAACTGATACTTTTTTTTCATCATTTTTAGCATTTATTTTAAAAAGGAATATTTTGTAATATTACAAAAAATGTCACTTTTGATCAATTTAACGCATCCTAGAATTAATGTCTTCTTGCACCAAAGTTTCCAATACAGCTGGTGAGGAAGTGGCATTAAACGTGACATTTATCTCTTTTCTGACTGATGTAATTCATTTCTCTCTATTTTTCCCCATTTATCAAGTTGTAGAAATACAATAGTAGATTGAACACAAAAATAATATTTGCTATGGTCTCCCACGTACCTCTATAGAAGTTTACAATCCCAGAAATGTGAAAAGACTCCATAATGATATTGGCTGAGCCTGTGTTACTGCTGTGGAACGCTCAAACAAACAGAAAAAATGTTTTCATAGTGCTACAGAGCCACAGTGTTACACTTTTCAGGGAAATCAGCCTACAAATGGCTTATTTATAACTGTCTCTGCATATTAAGGTGGATACAGTATTTTTAACATAGAAAAAAATATATAGTGTACCATCAGCAAGCTAAATATATAGAGACTATATAGAGAAAGTGACCAAATAACCCATCAAACCTCAGGCAGGGACTAAAGAGCAAAAGCAAACCGCAACATTAAGCACTACCTGAGGGAGCAATCACTCCTCACAAAGGCACTTCCATATCTACAGCATGCTATTGTCTGTGCGGGTCAAGCAGAGATGACATCATACCAGCCAATCACGCTCATTAAGCTCAGCTATTTCCTGTTCCCATCACCCATCACTACAAGCAGGCTATGAATCACAGCTTTGCAGCAACAAAAGGTTGTGAGTGACGACACCGGCAAAGTCTTCTTCTGGTTTTCAGGAGAGACAGAGACATCGTAAAGGAAGGACACAGAGAGGAATGTTCATGTAGTGCCAAGAATGTGGCTGCCTCGATACTGAAATGGACTTGTTAAAACTTGAAAAGACTGACTGCAACTGCTAGCGCTAACAGTAGTCCCCAATCATTCAGAAAACCACAGGTTCCGGTCTCTGCGGCACTGGAGAATATATCAACCCCTTGTGCAAACTCTGGCTAAGCAAAATCATTTACCATTTTATGCTGTCAGACAGCCCAGAAAGTTTTTCCTCCTTAAATTAATCTTTAAAACAACAAAGGAGTCCATAACCTCTTACTGTCATCCCTATAGTTTTTCTTTTTCAATATCTTGTGCTATGAACATCTATTACTGCCCTCGTCCCATCTGTAACCAGTTCAACTGTAAGCTATACACAACTTGTGATGCCACCGTAACCAACCACAAAATGATAAATTAAAGAAGTCATATGATGCTGCTAAAAAGAACATTATTTTGTGTATTTGGTGTAATGAAATTAGTTTATGTGGTTTAAGGTTAAAAATCGCGCTCATAATGGAAGCAACATTTTTTCCAGGAGCGTCCGCGCCGCATCGAGATAAAAACATTTCAACTTTTCAGAATGCCGCAAGCGCACCGCGGGTCAT
>NW_015635305.1:2297092-2297377 GCF_001515625.1 Sinocyclocheilus rhinocerous
GGTTGCTTAGCAACGGCAGACGCCTCCGGAGCGCAAGCGCCCGAACGCTTTGGAAAAAAAGCAGAAAGCGGCGCGCCTAGCGTTTCCCACGCGTTTTTAGGCGCGACATGTGAATGGCCCCTTATACTGTGTTTTTACGCTTTGCGTTGCATATTGCGCAGCGTAAACATGAAACCATGTCTGCATTTGTGATCGGAGAAATGACAAACAATAAGCGCTACTCTACACTGCTCAAAACTCGCGTTTGAATCATCAGTGGCAAATTATTTAAATATAAAAAACTTA
>NW_015635305.1:2297387-2339469 GCF_001515625.1 Sinocyclocheilus rhinocerous
TGACGACCCCGGGCTGGACTCTGCTTCATCCACGGTGAAAGCCGATCCGGTGATTGACAGCGCAAAGTTGATGTTTTTCCTCAGCGACCAGCACAGATCAGCTCTAGGCAGAGAAAGGAAAAATTTAAATCACATCATATGACCGACCCCTTTAAACATTTTTTATGCTAAAATATATTTTAACAAAAAACATGCAATTATTGTGTTTTCATGATCAATGATTACTGTCATCATGACAAGTTCTCCAACCCTAATTAAGATTAGTTAGAAGGAATCCAACCTGTCTACAGGAAACAAATTCTACTAGGGTTGCAGTGAACATGATCTTGCTAGATCATACAAAGAGTTAATTTTTCACATGAAGATCACATGGATGATTAAATTTAAACATCCAGACTCTTTCAAACTGACACAGGCTTGAAGCTAATTGACTTCTGAGAACTCAAGACTGCCAACTTTGAGATGCATGACCATGAATTATTTAAATGCTCCAGGAATTTATGAAGATGTCCTTCAGCTCAAAGAAGGCGCCTCCATGTCCTTTCATTATCACTGGCTACACATTTCAAGTCACATTGCAGGATTACGGAGCACATAATCGGGCTACTTGGTGAGGAGAACAGGCACACTGAAGGAGCGAGGTGTGATCTCAGCATGGGTTAGGAGAAGAGCACATTTTGGTCCCCCACACCACACCACACCAAACCCCAGAGCTCGGGGGCTGAGGCAGTGTTCAGCATGTCATTCAGTGAGATACTGAGCGTTGCTAACACACAACAGCTGCAGGACAAAAGGACGCCTACTTTATTTCATAACCAAAGGAGGTTTAAAAAAAAAAGTATGGCATTTGATACGTACCTTGATATTTATCATATAGTTTATCATGTGCCACCTGCTTTCTAGTAGTATTAAATAAAAAATTTACACCATGATCCATCTACTTAGTAAATCAGGATGAAGGGTATGTGCCATAAAACTCTAATGTCTTGAAGCAATAAAGGGGGTTTGTTTCCACACTTCTGGTAGCTTGACTAGAAAATAAGTAGTATATTCACACCATTAATATCACCAAGTGTGCAATTGTTTCCAAAGATAAGGCTAGCCAAATGAAGTCCATTTTGCAAAAGAGCTTGTAAACATTAAATTTTATTTTTCTTACTGGTGCTAATGAGTGTAGGCACAGAATACCAAAGAAATCACAAACCAGGCACGAACGTCCAACAACACACATTCATCGAATAAGACTTTGTCTTGTGTGGCTGCAGCTGCAGATCAGGACCACTGGAGAAATAGTGCTGCTGCTTCTCTGTATTAAGCATTTACTGGCAAGACGAAACACACCAAACTGACACAAACAATCAAAGACATTGTACATCAACAGCATTGTAAGAGCAGCTGTATAATGGACAAGCACTCTCACAGAGTTTAGACACAACCTAACCACACTGGAAAACTGGCTGAGCAAGACAACATAAGAGATCCCTCACACCTCATTACAAAATGTATTTATTTGATCTTCACCTGTGGGCTTTTAAAACTTGACTTTAGACCAAACTAAGATTTTTAGTTATGTAAAGCATTTATTTTAAGTGTGCTATAGACACAGTTTGTATAATTTTGTATTTTATTATCATTTGATTGTTTAACTAAAAAGACTAATAACATAATTCAGAACTAGCCTACTTCAGATGTACAAAAGCATTTTAAAGTAATTCAAAAAAGGCAAAAAGATCAAGTCAGGTAATGAGAATACCTTTACCTTTAGACTCTGGGCAATCTGACGAATGTATATCATATTGAGATCCTCCAAAATACGAAGTTTCTCCTCCATGTCTGCGAGTCTGTCAATGGGCATCATTCAAGAGTGATATTCGTTCCCGATTTAAAGTTCAGACTCCCACTGCTCTTCAAACCGTTAATCTGTCTTGAGAGTTGAGAAACATTTTTGGAAGAAGTAAATGGCGAGTATATGAATCACACGATCCAGACTTCAAAACGCATCCAAATTCAATCCACGGCGTATCCAAGCAAATCAGTTTTCACATCGCAGACCAGTTCCATGTGTCCGGAAACAACAGTTCAGGAGGAGTCATGGGTATGACAGCAAATATAACTGAAGACAACAAAAAAAAGAAAGGCAGAGGAGTAAAACGCTCGGCGCGTCCGCACGTCTATCTCTCTTCACAACAATAGCCACTGAATCCAGTAGCCTAAATGAACGCTCTCTACTACATGAAAAGCAAAACGACTTTCCTAACACCCTCAAATCATGTTCTTGTTATCCCGTCTGTATAACTGGTCATTTACACGCAGTTTACTTCATTGAGTCCCTCTGTACTGATGTGAGTGTGTCTGTGTGCTCTAGGACTTTCCCACAAAAGAGCATCACACAGTGCGCGTGGACTGACTGTACTGCCTTCATTCACCATTCGGCTCACAACACGACTAGCCTACACTACAGCACAACTACCGGCGCGACACAAACTACACGCCCTTCATAAACAAATGAACATTTGAAAATCAATTCTTGCAATAGCAAAAGCATAATAATTATTCACATAAGACAGGATGAGGATTGGTGATTCAATACTGTTACAGAAGTAAATTTAAGAAGAAAAAAAAAACTAACTGTTGTTGTTATTATTAATTTATGGGATTTTCATGGGAATTTATAATAGACTACAAAATATTAGCTAGCCGCTACAGCATTATCACTAGTTAGTAGCTAAGTGACCGCTAATTTAGGGTTGCATGGTTAACTTTGGCAGTTTATGTATATTTATTTTTTATTTTAAGTTTACTATGTATTGATGGAAAACGGCAAATATCACACAAATCAAACTGTGAAAAGACGGTTGAAAAAAAATGCAAATATCATAGCTAAAGAAAAAAAAGCTCATAAAGCGATCTCGAGGTTGACAATCAAGATTTTCTAAAGCTTAAAGCAGTTAAAAAATCTAAATGTTTTTAAGCATTTGCGCAATTCTATAAGGTTTTGACCCCCATGACTATTTAGAACATCATATTGGACCTGTTACAACACAATGAATACAAACCCAAAAACACATTTTTTTTAAATAATTTTTTGCCCAATTGTTTTGAATTAATTTTTAATTTAATTCTGAGCTATATTTCTTTTTCTTTTCTTTTATTAAATGGTTATTCTTGTTGGTTCTCTTTTTTTGTTGTTGACTGTTTCAGGAATAGTGTCTGCATGCTGAGTATAAGAACATTAACTATAGAAAACAAAGAGTCCATCTGTCCTCTCTACAATGAGAGCAGTGCTTTGTCTAAGTAACTGCAGTCTGCCTAATACTTTCCACATAATGATGGCATCCAGCTTCATAAATCCAAGACAATTCGTCATCTTGATTGCCAAGCGGTGTTGTATCGACCATTTCACCTGTCAGGTAATACATTTATTGGACTAGACACATTTTATTTTCTACAGAGAATCACTATACTGAAATATATATTTCATAAAGTGGCTTATGCATGTTAGCAGGGTATCAATCTTTAATATATACTGAATTATTTAAAATGCCACAGTTCAATTTCAGAGTACTCAAAAGAGTCCTCTCACTGCAGTGAGTAGTAAAATCAATGAATCAGAGCAAACAGAACGTGCATTTATAGACTTTTTGTGGTCTACAGGTCTATATTTTCAATTACATTCTTTTTCTTTCATTCTTTCTCTTTGGATCTTTGTAAACTTTGAAGGGAAAATACGGTTTATTTAATGAAATTCCATAAATGTTATCTAATAGCCCTTCAGACTATAAAATAAACATATCTTATCCTATTGAATTTGTATTAACAGCCCATTCAGTTTCTTCATATTACATTCATAATCAGCTTCTCTGATGCACGCCAAACCACAATGTTATTGACTCACAGAAAGAGAGTGGTCTGTAGTGGCAACATGATTAAAGCAGAACATGCCCATCAAAATATGCTTCCTAAGCTACACCAACAAATATTCATCAGATGGGTTTCTACTGGCAATTAAGAATATCAGACAATTTTAATAATAATAAGTCACACAATAATGGATCATGCATATTCAGATTATCTCTGATGCACCATAACTTACAAATCTTCTCACTCCATAGTCTCTTTTGACTGATACATGGACACGCACGCAATGGGAAACACAGAGATGTGATTCATTATTTTGCTTAAGTCTCCCAAGACAGAAAGAAAAAATAGACAGCAAAATGTGGGCTCCAAGGGAGTGATACTCAGTGTTTGTGAAAACAAGGTAGACACAGGGGTCTTGACTTTGTGAAACTCAATCTACCATATGTGCATGAAAGTTTTTGCATTCTTCTTTTAAGGACTGTAGAATTGTGCACATAGAAAAGTAGGGAACTAAACGACTCGCAATGTGTTATATGTAACAAGTGGTTGCGGGTTCGAGTCTCAGGTCCGGCAGGAATTGTCGGTGGAGGCGCTCTCTCCACCTTCAAAACCACGATTGAGGTGAGACCCTTGAGCAAGGCACCGAACCCCCAACTGCTCCCCGGGTGCCGCAGCATTGGCTGCCCACTGCTCCGGGTGTGTGTTCACTGCTGTGTGTGTGCACTTAAAAAAAAAAACTGTCCCGTAAGAATAAAGCATTATTTCTAACTAACAAGGGCTATGAGATGCAGAATGAGCACACAATGATCACAATTATAAGGCTTAGAAAACTGGATGTCAACCTTGAGGGCAAACAACAATTCGAAAGAGCTATTACACAAATAAAAGTGTGTGAAAGGTGGTCTCTGCACTCGCTTACGTTGCTCACACTTACATTACATTTCTGTACTGAAGAAGCAATTGAGCTATTATACAGTGATAATGAGAAAAAGCCACCATAGAAAATTGTCTAGAAGATGTGGCCATGAAAAGAAGCAAACACAAAATGTTTTTGATGGCATTTACAATAGTTGAATGAAAGCTTTTGGACCTTTGACAAGTGGTTTGTGTAACAGCCACCACCATTCCCTGTTTTTTCTCCAGTTATGCTGCTAATACTAATCCCTCAGAATTTTTCTATGCTAACTGAGTTACATAACAGGACATTCACATGTTTTAAGTCAGGATGGGTTGATGCACCCATGATGTATGAACCCATCATTACAAACAAGATGTGAGGTGAAAAGGAACCTCTGACAGTCCTTTGTTCCTCATCGGATGTACTGAAGTACATAGGGATATTTCCCTTTTCCCAATCAAGCATAGAAGAACAGAAACGGCTTCTTGTTTGGGTGGCCGGTGTGATAAAGTAAGAGCTCCTTAGGTGGCAAGCAGGAGGAATTTGACTGGGTGGAGTAAGGAAATACCATACTGAAGTTACCACAACACTTCAGGTTTGCTTTACACTTCAATCTAAGGAAAGGAAGTACTGTGACAGGAGGAAAAGGCTCTTTTTTAAAACAACACATAGCTAAATTTATGTTTTAATTGTGTAGAGTTATTTTCTGAAGCACCTCTCTAAGCTCAGTGAGTTTTTACACCCTTTAAAAGATAAGTGAAAAAGACACCAGCTAATTCCAAGTGTAGCTCGTGTTGTGTTTTTAATTCATTTGGGTTTAAGTTCAATCAGGGCACATCTGTGAAACAAACAGAGGGAAGGGCAAGGCCTCTAACAAGGGCTGCTAACCACTACAAAGAGCCTCAGCTGCTACACAGCCCCATCTCAAACACACAGTATAACCCACAAGAAACAGAAAGAAGAGGCCCAGGCACTGTAAACACACACACACACAAGATTTTAGAAGAATAATGGTGTCGGTTTAATTAGATGCTATGAAACTAATTAAACAGACTAGTTCAGAAAGATACACAAATTTATCTGACTGATTTGATCTTTCCTGTGTTCTTGCATTCTCTCATACATACCTCTACTGCACTTTATTTATTTGCTCTACTGGATGTAAATATCAGTTAGATCAAGGGCCAGCAGATGGCTGATCCCACACACAATGAAACATCAAGGACAATTTTATGAAAATTAGTTTAATAAAATTAGCAAATTCTGTCCTATCATGCTAAATGTCTTTAGGCAAGACTACACACAACATACCACAACCTTTCATACACTGTTACATTTATACAGCTCTAATCCCCAGTACCAAGTCACAACAAGCAGTTGACGTTCTCACATTTCTTATAAAAACAAACAAAAATAAAACAAAACAATCAACAAAACAAACCAAACCAAACAACAAAACAAAACATAATCAAACCAAACAAAAAACAAACAAAACAAAAAAGCTTAACAAAACAAAAACAAAAGCAAATCAGCATAATGGAGTCACTGCCTGATTGTCACTACATTGAGACTTTTCTCCAAAAAGAAGCAAAGAACCGATTCTTAAACCCAGCTTTCTATAAAAGTTTAGGTCCTTTGGGGTCTCCTGAACCTCCTGTCTTCTCTGAGGCTGCTGCCAGTGTCACCGTGCTAACATGCTCCACATGTCCACTGGCAGTGAGTTTCTCTAAAGCTCATCAGCTCCCTGGAGATGTTTCATTTCTAAAGTCAGCTGCAGCCGGTGTGATCTGGCCACCGTCCCAGGACCCCTCCACTGCCTACAAATCAACCTCCTCTCTCTCATACAAACACACACAACATAAATCAATATTCCACATGCTATACAGAAAACTCATTAAATACTTTTTAAAAATGATTTGATTCACAGACTCCATTTAAACACCACTCTCATGGATTAATTAACATTTATTTATTGCAGATTTTCAATTAGACCACACACATCAATATCAACTGGAAAAAAAACCCAAGAGGGCTTGTAACACTATTCATTAGTCCCCATTAATAGTACGATTGAAGTACAGCATGTCAAAGAGAAGAATCAATGTGTTGATGCTTAGAGCTGGTAAGCCATTGACTTTAAATGTCCTCAAAAAAGATCAACGTCTCCCCCTATTGGACAATTCTTAAAACATTATTCAGCAGACTGGCTAAACTTAAATACAGCAAAACTTAATATGTCTAAGCTTCATTGCCTAATGCATAAGCTAACCAAATCAGCAACAAACCACAGCAATAAAAGGTCAAATAAAGCCATATAAGGCCAGGCCAGAACGGCAAACAGGGCGCCAGTGTTTTTATATTTCTGTTTTGTTAGGTTTTCTTTCCAGTGAGGGAAAAAGCAGCTGTCCAGGAGAGAAAAGTTTCAGACACATGACAGTCGCATGTGGAAACATCATTCTAAACTCAGAACAGTACACTTTTGAAACAGTAGCAGACAACCAAGACATTACAGCTACTCTATGTTTATGTCACTTTGAATAAGATTCAGGCTATAGCTGCCATCCAGAAGATGCTTATATATACACATACAAACAATTCTGGGGGTTGTTTGAAAACAGTTTTGGGATTGAACACACAATATTTATTTGTGTTACCTGCAGATGCTTTATTATTAGTATACAACCATCTTCTTTGCACGTTGTGCTATCTCATATTTAACATTATATAATAATAGAAAGAAAGGGGAGTGAAAACATAAAAACATTAGAATACCTAGGATGTAAGACATTGTATCGTAATGGCACGTAGTCTTAACATAGTTCAATCTGAACACCTGTAAAGGCAAAGCAGCTTCCAGGTTTTTGGTTTCTCATCAATCATCAAGCCCTAGAGGTTTAGAGATACATGGCCTTGGGTTAATGGTCTAGTAGTCAGATCTCTCGCACTGACACAGAAAGAAACAGACCATCCGAGATGAGTCAACTGGATGAGTAAAGTAAATTCACACTTAGGTCTCACACTTTGGACTGTTCATTACGTAATTCAACTTCCTCTGACATCATCACAAAGACTCCCACACAACCGTGAATAATAAGGGAACATCATGTCTTTCTGAAACAATTAACCTAACAGCAAGCTAAGCTGATCTAACGGCACTGTGATGCAATTGTTCTGGCACACCATCATCTTATTATCAGAGTAAATGTAGTGCTCTTAAGAGAGCATTTAGCAGCCCACGAGAGGGAGTTCTCAAAATACACCAAGAAGTGTGTTAATGACATGGATAAAAATACTCTAAAGATGACAATGAGATTAAGGTAAATCTATGTATTTTTTATTTTACCAAAGTAACTTTTTAGAAGATGTACCAGAAGAGGTTGAGTTTCTTCCTATTAGCCCATGCCATGCTTTCTTATGTTGGATTTTACGGCTCTAGGCCTTACTACAGTCATAGAACAATAGAAATAGACCAGAATTACCATGAAAATATCAAGCGTCCCAACTGTTATCAACATTGATAATAACAAGAAATGTTTCGAGCACCAAATCAGTATATTAGAATGATTTGGGATCATGAAGGTTCATGTGACACTGAAGACTGGAGTAATGACTGCAGTTCAGCTTTAACATCGCATAAATAAATTATGTTTTAAAGTATATATTAAAATAGAGATAAGCTATTTTAAACTGTAATAATCTTTTCACAATATTACAAATGAATGCAGCCTTATTGAACATGAGAGGCTTTCAAACTCATAAATTAAACAGTAAATATAAACAAAATCAATCCAATTAAAATAAAATAACATAAAAAATGTGCACCATTCTTCTAACTAGGTACGTTCATCCAAAAAAATAATAGTAATAAAATAAAAATGTAAACAATCTTTTAAACTATGCACAAAACAAGAGAAGTGTTTTGATAATTTTTCATGGCATTTATCAGTAAATACCTCCATATTTACATTTATTCGCAAAGAAGATGCTTTATCCAAAGTAACCAAATGAGTAAAAACACAAGCAAAGTATCTGTATGTGCCTCAGAGTGTCATCCTCACAGAGATGTGACAGTGGCCTACGAACACAGCGCTGGTACACAACGCTATAGTTAATAGATGTTAACAAATACCAGACATTCTTAAAGTGTGGCCACACACACCAACCCCCTGCTGACTCCGCTTTAATGTGATTAGGCTAGGAATAAATTAAGATTAACTCTCACTATCACAGTCTAGCCTAGAAATGACCCTGGTCAACGGCAGCGGCTGACTGAAGGCAGATTACCTAAGAGAGGTCTAAAAAACTATGTTACAAAACATAAGACATTTTAATCTTGTCATTGTGGAATAAAAATACTCAAATATTGGCTTAGGAGTACAGACAGCATTAAAACTCAACAGATCAGCGTGGGGAATATGAGGATTAATGCTATTTTTAGCCACTGAGGGCATTGTGAGTGAACGGTCAGAAGTTCACGGGTGTCAGTTTGGTGTCTGAAGACACACTGAGCAGCATGATAGCACATTATTGACATGAGTTGTTTGTTCATATAACATCTCCGTGTTACACAGCAGCCTCACAAGAGTGTTTCGCACAGATGTTTGTGTGTAGTGTTGTTTCCGAACGTTGCTCTGTGGCAACACTATTACGCATACAGGTATGTAATGACTTGGATCACATCCAGAAATGACGTACAGAACAGTGTCTGTGTGAGTCAGCTGTGGTCTTCATCACTTTTAGAGCACAAGCCTGTGTGTGAACAATGCCATGTTCACAGCACATAGTGGGAACGAGTTTCACGGACGAATAGAAAGACGGGAGAAAGCGCAGATTCCATCAAGTCTACTGGGTAAACGCTCAAACTGTTTACATTTTTACTGTTTACTCGGATCATTTCCTAGATTCACAGACCCATGAACACTCGCCAATGTTTGGGAGTAACCAAATAAAAGTAGCAACACTATTAACAGTAGTTCAGCTGTTTTCAAAACAGTAACAAGTTGTTGTTTTTCCAGTAACAAGCTGCTACTTCCAACAAAATGCAGCATCACTGTTTTTGTGTCAGGGAATAATCAACTCACTGTCTGTCCTCTTGCCCTCTCGTAGAAAATCTTTGTGAATCATATTTCAATGTGAACCATCTGAACAAAAGTGAATCATTAAATTAACAATCAGACTTCCTATAGCGTTACCATTGAAAAGTAATTTAATTACAAAGTAATAACAGTGTCACGTAATGCTTCAGAAATCATTCTATGCTGATTTGCTGCTCAAAAAAAACTTTTTTATTATCAATGTTGACACAACAGTTGTGCTAATATATATAATTGTTGAAACTGTCAATTGTTTTAAAGGGGTCATATGATGCGATTTCATTTTTTCCTTTCTCTTTAGAGTGTTACAAGCTCTTGGTGCATAAAGAAGATCTGTAAAGTTGCAAAGACTAAAGTCTCAAATCCAAAGAGATATTCTTTATAAAAGTTAAGAGTTAGCCACGCCTACCTAAAACGGCTCGTTCTAACACGCCCCCACATATCTACATCACTATGTGGGAAGATTTGCATAAAGCCGCCCAAATGTTCACGCAAAGAAAGAAAGCGTAACTTTTATTCTCGCTGTAGTATAGTTGCTGCCGCCGCCATCATTTATTTGAAACCGAAATCTTTTGTAACATTATAAATGTCTTGAAGTTTTTTGATCAATTTAATTATTTACTGATTCATATATAGCACCTGGTAAATCAATTCAGTTTAGCGAATCATTTCATTTGAACGGTTCATGAAGAAAAACATTTCACCAATTCAATTCATTTCTATTTGCGGCATTTACATCTACATACATACATACATTTTATATGATAAACTGGGTTGTTTCAAGTCAAATTAGAGTAATTTTGTAGTTTAATGCTGTTGTTTTCTTGTGCCAGATGACTGAAAAAACAAATTAGGCAAATATAATTTAAAAAGACACTATCTTATATAGTTTCATTGTAGTTCAAAAAAGTTCTAAGTACCAAACTAAGACCTTTTCCAAAGTTTAGCTTAGCTTTACTGCAGCTGAACTACATCACACAGTTTCAAAGTAGTTTCGCCAAAACACTGACACTCTCACACGCTCGAACGTTTAAGAGGATGCCGTTTATGAAAAACCATCCACTTTGAAGATTACCTCTCTTATGACACAAACACAAGCAACTACAACTAGTATAATCACAGTGCTTGTTGAGAACTGTGTGTGGGCATGCTATTGCTAAAGACACACAGTGTGTGACTCACGTCCTTTTTTCTAGACAGACAGGTACTACCCATGAATGAAATGAATCCCCTTAAGCTGAAGCCAGTTGATTTAGAAACAGTTAATGACATTAACAAAAGTCCGGGCCTCGACTTTGTCTCATCTCTCTCAGTCTGGAAGATTTTCCTTCAAGCTACGAGACAAACACTCAACCTCCTGAAAAGAGCAAGGTTAAGGATTCTGGAATGCCTGAGTAGTTTAGATAATGAAACCAGGTCTTTAAGCAGGGAAAGTTAACCCTTCAATTTAAACTGAAATAGAAAAAAAACTTTAAGATTTCAATCAGAATGAGTTTTTTAACTGTAGTGGCAAGAAGCTGCTGAAGTAAAAACCAACATACAGCAATGATTTCAGCATTAGTCAACATACACATTTAACTGGGTGTTGATGTTTGGAAAGGATGACAGAGTTTAATAAAATGTCTTGCTAATAGGTGACAAGTTTCATTATTAATGTTAACAAACATTATAACATTCTAAATCGATTAACAGAACATTATTGTGTGCACATTCACATCGTTACACGTCTTGAAACTTTAAACATAGACAGTGAATGAGAGTGAGAGGAGACAGATCACTAGTGGACAAAATGAATGGGAGAAATAATAATGGTTTCAATGACTATGAAGATGTGTCCCGCCTTTTGGTTTATTCTAGAACATGCTTGAGCATTAACTTACCAGCCTGATTTGAGCTAAAGACGTGACAGTTATCAAACCATTGTTCTCTTATTGCTGCTTTGGAACAATATGTATTGTGAAAACCACTATACAAACTAAACTAAACACACACAACAGAAAGCGATAAAATATCCCCTTAAGAAGAAGAGAGAGAGGAGGAGAACACACATTCAACAAATGAAATCTCCGACATTGATGGTCATGATGCAAGCCGGGAGATACTAGCAACCTGCCTTCATTGGTCTAACAAGAAAAAAAAAAACATCACATGACAAGTCCAATTGTATGAATAATGTCCATGTCAGCTGCACAAGTGAGATAAGATAAGAATGGACTGAACATCTTGATGTCCTTGAACACAAGATCCTGGGTTGAGTCCTGAACTATTTGACATTCTGCTGTTGTGAACATCTGAGCCTCTATTCATTTTTAGGACGAAAACATGCCAATACTGAAGGGTGTTATCAGCAAAGTCAATGTCAGCAAAATACTGTGCCTGTTTCCAATATCCAGTGTGTGGTAACGTATTTGGTGCCTACTGTACACATGACATTTATAAAGAACTGCAACACAGTGTATTCTGTCACCTGTTCATATCGTATTTTGCTATAAATAGAAATATTCATTACACTTTATTTTAAGGTGTCCTTGTTACAGTAGTTAAGCACTGAGTAATACTAATTAACAACATCTACTTACTGTAGGATTAAGATTAGGGTTTGTTTTAGGGTAAAGTGCATGCAACAATGCATAATTTACTGTTATTACAGTAATTTTTATTACATTAGCTGTCACCCCTTTAATCTACCGAATTATGCATCTTTGTCATGTGACTCTACATATACAGTATATGCATGCATGTGGATGCAAACCATGTAAACTACTAAAAAATAGCCATGACTTGTTTTAATATATTTTTTATATATGTTTTAATATATTGATATATTCTCTTGTATGGTTTCTAGAAATATGGATATGCAGCAAAATAAGCCTAAGAATGGGATTGACTTTTTTTTTTTTTTTTTTACACTGGAATGTCTTGTATGCAGTGTTTCCAACACTCCTCTTTATGGTCTCTACCATTTCTTGCACTACACAATCACAGGATGTTGTTCATTAATAGAGGGTTTTGCCAATATGCTTCTTGGGTTCTGGGGTTGGTTCCAAAAAACAATACTAAGCAAAACAAACAAAGCAGATAAAAACAAACAAACAACAACATTGAAAATGAAAAAAAGCTGTTGTCACTGAAACTCAAACATCCCCTCTCTTTTATATACAGAATTCAAACACAGCTCAATACACCTCTTCTCAGCTCTCAAGGTTCAAGAGTGCCTGGCATACTAACCAAATAGAGCGAGGCTCCTATGACATCAGAGCGTGGACGATTATCCTCCTATCCGGTTCCTCTTAACAGGGCTTTTTGCCAGGGACCAAGAGAACCCTTCATTTAAATCCAAAAGCATGTGCTCCTGTCTGGGCCCCAGTGTTGAAAGATTCCCCATTGTTCTCTGGGGCCTGGTGGTTCTGCTAACATGCTGAAGGGGAAGTTTTTGCATTTCTTCAAGATATCAGCTCCTCTCTAGCTTATGGCATGTGCTGCCTCATTCTAAACAAAGGCACCACATGAGTGCAATGTCTGACCTTACAAGTCCTTGGAAAGCCAAATATATGAGTGGAATTACTTAAAAACCTTCAGTTACAGATGAAAGTGTGCACAGAGAATCATTTGTATTCTATAATGCAGTGGTTTTCAAACCCTGGGTCATGACACTCAGGTGGGTCGCCAGGATGATTTAAGGATAATATATATGTATGTACTGTATGTAACAAAATTCAAGATTCAGGGAAGAAACTTAACTTTAATAACTAAATAAACAAACAACAAACTGTAAAAAGTAAGCGGCAACCAACTCACAGCAGAATCCAATGTACGTTTGTGTTTGCACTCTGTTTTTGTAGTGTTGAACATTGTAACCAATCACAGACATATCTGTTGATTTCTGGAAAGCAATGGCCAATCAGAGGGATGTTTGTTCAGTCCTGAGTTTAGATGCAATGTAAATAAGAGATTAATTGTGCCATGTACAGAGATTCACTGATTATAGCAGAATTTTGCAATCAGATTTTTCAGGATTCTGTGATGCAATATTGTAAATGTATTTACTGTCGTTTTAATCAGTTTAATGTGTCCTTGCTGAATGAAAGTGTTCATTTCATTAAAAAAAAAAAGTAAAACATGTACTGACCCTAAACTTCTGAATGTTACTGTATGTCTACAATAAATATTCGTCCTTCCCTATAAAGCAGTGTCAGAGTATATGGTCAAGTGCTCAAAGCAAATACACAGGAGAGCCCATCAATGGAGAAAACATCACCATAAAAAAAATACAGAAACAGTCTGGAAAAAACAGCAACTCAGACTGTGCAAACAAGCAAATTTGCCTGCTGGAGGAAAATGTAGCCTACACAATACATGTCTAAGGAAAGCAATGCTTTAGGTACGAGGTACATTTGTCTCAGCAGCATCAATACTATTGAGCAATCCTCTCTTGGAGAATCCAGTACAGAGTGAATTAAGCAGAACTCGGTTAGGAAAGAAGCAGGCGCTGTGGGAGGAAGGGTGTGTCTGGTGGTGTGCAACCTACATCACTTTTAACTTCCTTCAAGGAAATCTATATGTGGCAGAGTCCTCAGCAGGCAAACACTGTGGTTTTAATGGACCATGTTGTAAGCAAACCAAAAGAATGTATGTAAACTAAGCAAATCTAAAAACGACTGTGATTTCAATGGCAACTGGCATGACAGAGCATAACCCAAGTAAAATGTAGCAATTTGCAGCAGTTGCAGTTGCAATTTTAAAAAAAAGTGCACTGCAAAGTTAACGTCAGCATTAAATAAAGTCATTACTCAAGATCTGTGAGCCAAGTTTTCCATTACTGCTTTTAAGTCTACTTAACTGAGCCAGCAATCTTCCTTCTTTCTACCGCTCGCTATAATTGCTTCACCTGAGCCTTCACACACAGCCTGTTTCACACACAAACTGGGGCAAGATATTGTAAAGTTCAATCAAGACACCCATCTCTGCGTGTGCGAGCAAAGGTAAGAAAATCTCATTAAAAGATTCTCATTAAGCCATATTGATTTCCAATCAGCAGCCACGGTGAAGACATCAAACAGTAGAATACATCTCATCCAGTCTAAAGGGGGTAATATGATGTCAGTGGGGAACTGGGGCGTCTTAAAGGCTTTTGAGCAAAGCACACAATGACTTGAGTGAAATCACATGCATCTTGAATGAGGGGCTGAATTAGAAAGTGCATTTGGTGCCTAAATGATACTGATATGGACTAGTGGGCAAATCTTATCAGTGATAGAGATATGCAAACTCAGATTACAGCAGTTCAAGAATAAAAATAAAAAAAACTTTATAATACTTGAATGAAAACTGATTTATTGAATGACAATAAAATAAATATAATTTCATTTAAGGATTGGAGAAGTTTTGGGAGCTTAGGATTTAAAAAAATATTTTTTACTCACAAATCTTAAACTATAAAATAGAGTTTGCCATAACTAGTACAATGCATATTATTCATAAAAATGGCCATGAAGTTTTAAGATTTTTTCTTGGTTTTCCAAGACTTGAATCCTGGTTCTTAAAAGGAAACAACAGGTGTTCAGGGAGTAAAATAAGAAATATCTTGTAAATATTTTTAGTTGTTTCAGCTTATTTGATTGTTTATATCATTTTAAGTCATCTTTAGGCCAAAGGTCCTGGAGAGCTCCGGTCCCCTAGTTGAGAACCATTACTATAAACAAAAACTGAACCAAAAGCGGTGACACAGTGCATGTGATTTTTCCTGTACATTTAGGATAAGCACATGATTTAAGATCCCTGAAAGTCAAATCAACTTTTGACATGGATATAAATCCTCCTGCACAACTAAAACGTAAACATATTGTCACCAAAGCAAAATGAAGACTATGGACCCAAGCCATACAAGGAATTTAGAGCTGCCAATGGGACTCTACACATCCAACAGCCACACTCGGAACCAACCACGCTTCTTTCCATCTCACCACAGCAGACTTCGTATAAAAATAATTAGGGGTTAGACAGAGTTCTTTTTACTCAACCTACTCTGGGATAATCATATACAGATGACATGAAGTCCTTTCCCCTTAAAAGAATGCAAGGGATCGACTGCAGTGTTTGATAAGATCATGTGTACTTGAGGACAATGACAAATAAGCATGTCAGAAATTATAAGAAAGGAGAAATATATACTGAAACATTTGTGCAAAGTTTTTGGAAATGCAATCTTTCTATTCATGTTTGTTTCACACATTTAAAAAAAATGAAAAAAAAGTTTAGACCATTTTTTAAGAAAATGTTGTTTTAGTGACTGAAAATGTCAAGTGGTGTAACCATCAAGTACTAAAGTTAATTCTTATAAAATATATATATATATATCAATTGTTTTAAGTTAAAATATTTTCAAGGTAGAAAGCATAGGCAGTGCTGGATGAGATAAGATTACTTACAAATTGTAGTCCGTTACTGATTCCAAATTACATGCCAAAAATTGTGGTTCGTAACATAATTACATTACACATTTCAGCTAATATAATCAGACTACTTTGATTACGTAATCTAGATTACATGAAATTATTTCCTACCAAGCACTGAGTTTAGTTTTTTTTTATTAATTAACTAAATTAATTGTTTAATATTCTTGCATTCTTATGCCTTTTCAAAAAAATTTTATTTTTATTTATTTTTTTATTTTTTAATTCAACGACCTTGACACTCAGTGTGGGTCAAGTCACAGGGGTTCAAAATGTACAAAATAACTTCCTGCATGTTGCATCCTGCAAGTCTTATCATCTGAAATGTTTTTTTAAATAAATAACTATCTATGACTGTGCCAAACTGCTTATGCCAAGAGAATTTCAACTTTCTTTCTTTTTTATACTCTCAGGACAGTTACACCACCTAGACATTTTGACTTAAAGTCTCACAATAAACCACCAATCCGGACATTTGATTACGTAATCTAGATTACATGAAATTATTTCCTACCAAGCACTGAGTTTAGTTTTTTTTTATTAATTAACTAAATTAATTGTTTAATATTCTTGCATTCTTATGCCTTTTCAAAATTTTTTTATTTTTATTTATTTATTTATTTTTTTAATTCAACGACCTTGACACTCAGTGTGGGTCAAGTCACAGGGGTTCAAAATGTACAAAATAACTTCCTGCATGTTGCATCCTGCAAGTCTTATCATCTGAAATCATCTGAAATGTTTTTTTAAATAAATAACTATAAAAGACTGTGCCAAACTGCTTATGCCAAGAGAATTTCAACTTTCTTTCTTTTTTATACTCTCAGGACAGTTACACCACCTAGACATTTTGACTTAAAGTCTCACAATAAACCACCAATCCGGACAATACAAAACATCACGTCATTCAACCATTATGTCATTTATTCTGTTTGTATGAAATACATGTCCCGTTATCTCCTATTTAAACTACTGTGCCCACGCCCACAATCAACAGATACGTCTTCGTACACTGCCTGTCGTTTTCGTATAATATCCTCAATTAAAAATATAAATAGTGATATAAGATAACACCCCAAAATAAATAACATTAATAGTATAATAGTGTAAAACAGAGTACACGTCCGACTGTAAGTTACTTACTGTAAGTTACACTTAGCACATTTACTAGAGTCCAGCCGAGCCTCTGGACAGAGTGATGACTGGAGCTTCATTTACCTGCGGGGTTTCCATGAAAACACTTTGTCTGAACTTTCCACGGCGGATCTCCATCTCCAGCGCGGAGCCCCGTGCGATAGTCGCTCTCGCGGTCTGATTTCGGCAAAACATTCGCGACTTTTTAACTTGACCCCTCACTCCCGAGAAACGCTGTTTATTCTCACAGACCTGAGACCAAGCCGCAGTTTGGATTGTAGACGCTCCACGCTGTCACAGTCACGTTCATGTAAATCAGATGAACTCTCTCCTCTCTTACAAACTACAACAGCAAAACGGATGATAGCAAACAGTACACTACTCTACTGCTCTCGCCACTTTAATCTCGCATCAGCAAAGCGGAGATGGTCCTCACTGCATGAGGGGCTACTGGGACAAAGCGTGTGATTGAATTCCCAGAGCAGATGAGCTCCGAGTTACTTTCCGAGATGATGAGCCAGGTAAAACAGCGTCCTCTGTTGGCGGATGAGCCGTATATCAACAAAAACACGTAGGCTACTGCAGGCCAGACAATTGTAACGTTGAACTCGTCCTAAAAGAGTGGGGATATTAAAAAGGTTACATTTCTGACGTCGCTACCTAGATACTTTGACGCGACAAAATGGCACAATCACGCAAACACGATGAGCGTTTCAAGTTAGAAAAGTTACATGCTAAATTGGGGACTGGATTAAACAGAGTTTGAGGAGTGGCAGAGTTTGGTGACCTTGGTCGCCACAGATGTAAAAAGTACCTACTAAGAAATTACACTTTAGTAAAGGTATGGATTATGTCTGAATTTTACTCAAGTATCTAGCCCAAAACATACTCGAGTGAAGGTAGGCCTGAAAAGATTCCCCATTTGGTTAAATAGCCTACAAAATCTGTTGTATTGCCTGACTGGGCAGTTTGTTAAAATCCTCAGATTTTAAGCTTCAGAACAGCTTTAAACTTTCAGGTCAAGCTTTGGTAATTTAGCATCTTTTGTCTTGACTAACTTTAGGCTACTCTTCTAATTCTTCTAGAATTCTTCTAATTCCTATAATCCTTTATGATTCTTAATCTTTGTTGTAAGGCATACTATGATACTATGGTACTAAAATGAAGATAGAAAGTAAATTCAGAATGAAGTGACAATATCACACCAAATACTGCCACCTTGTGTTTAACATTAAAAAAGATGTGATAATTTCTACCTGGTGAAGATGGAAGTGTGATCGGGGACCCAGCGAGTGTGGAGTTTACACAGGTAACCAAAATAGAAGCATCGAGTCTGACAAATATATGTCCACTGTTTTATACAATGTCTTAAAAATGTTTTATACAATGTCTGTTTTACAATGTTTTATACAATGTCTTAAAATTTCCTCTGGAATTTTTCACTATTTCTATAGGTGTGTATTCAGCTGGGATGGAAACCAAAGTATGGTCGCTTTGATGTGCTTCCACTGGTCCTGCAGGCGAACGGAGAGGACCCTGAAGTTTTTGATATTCCTCCAGAACTGATCCTGGAGGTCCCAATAGAGCACCCAGAGTAAGTGTTTTGGGTCATTGCAGAGAACGGGGATAAATTTGTTTTCTACATATTTTTGTGGTAACATGAATTTTATAGAGTTATATTTATTCATTTTGGAGGTAGTTCGGTTTCACTGTCTCGTGACAATAGCTTAGCACATCCTGATACTTTTGATACTGATGTTTTGCTTTTATTGCTTTATTTCTTGTAGCACGTTGGCCAGCTAATGGGCTTAGAGACACGCAAGCTATCTTCACTGTGGAAAGACCAGGCACTTGTGGCTATCAGTGTTGCAGTGATTCATAGCTACCAGGTAAACTGTCCTCCCATTTTTGTCCTGTTATATGCATAATATTGATATGCTTATTGATTCAAGAAGCTGCAGCCTCACTGTTATTGCTTCTGAAATCATTTTCATGAAAATAGATTTTGGAAAGTTGATAAAGCCATTCGAATATTTATTGGTCTTGATGTTGTTACATTGCTCTGCAGAAAAATAAGGTCACCATCACGGACCACCATTCAGCAAGCGAGTCCTTCATGCAGCACTTGGAGACAGAAGTCCGTCTGCGTGGAGGCTGTCCAGCTGATTGGGTGTGGTTGTCCCACCCATGTCTGGATCCCTCACCTCCGTGTACCATCAGGAGATGCTCAACTACATCCTTTCTCCCTTCTTCTATTACCAGGTATCAAACTTTATCCCAAACGAATCCCTAACGGTAGTGTTTTATAAAGAAAACTTTGACTTCAGCAGTGTAAATGTGGTGTAAATGTATGCTGTTTTTGAAGGCTGATGCATGGTTAACACACAAGTGGAAAGATGAGAAGAAAGGACTTCGGAGATGTAAGGTCAGCTTCAAAGGACTCATAAGGTACAGACCAGCAACTTCACCAAACAAATCAACACTGCATTACATTCATGCCAACTACCAATGCCATTTACATTAAAATACTTGTGTTCTTTCTTTTTAGAGTGGTGTTTTTTTCTCAAACGCTCATCAAAGCAGTCGTGGCCAAGAGGGTGCACTGCACTGTTCTCTATGCCACAGAAACAGGGAAGTCACTGACCTTTGCCAAAAAACTGAACACCATGCTCAACCGTGCCTTTGAATCCAGGGTAAGAAATGCTGTCTTTAAAAAATGCTTTTCTAATATTGTAATAATACCAGATCAGTATATGAGCAACAACATTTATTCTTGTTTTCTAATATAGCTGGTATGCATGGAGGACTATGATTTCAGTGAGCTTGAGACAGAAAGCCTTCTGATGGTGGTCACTTGTACTTTTGGCAATGGAGAAAGCCCAGGAAATGGAGTGGTATGGGAATAATATTGCAAATAATTATATATAATATGTAAATATATCAAATCAATACACTACAAGTCAATAGTTTGGGGCCTTTTTTTCCAGTAAGATTTTTGAAGTCTCTTATGCTCAGCAAGGTTGCATTTATTTGATAAAAAATATTTATTATTACAATTTAAAATAACTGTTTTCTATTTCAATAGATTTTAAAATGTAAATAATAACTGTGATACAAAGCTGAATTTTCAGCTGCCGTTACTCTAGTCTTTGGTGTCACATGATCCTTCAGAAATAATTCTAATATGCTGATATTAGAATTGCTGTGCTGAAAACAGTTCATAATATTTCTGTAGAAACCGTGATACTTCTTTTCAGTATTCTTTAATGAACATGAAGTTCAAAAGAAAAACATTGATTTGAAATAGAATTTTTTTTGTTACATTATAAAAACTGACCCCAAACATTTGAACAGTAGTGTATAAAAATAATAATTTCCATAGGAATTCAAAATTGATTTTGGTTCCTTGCAAATTCTACACACATTATCGACACATTAATATGTTCATGTTATCATTTTATGACATAATGTAATGTATCATGTCATGGTACATTACTATTACATTAATATTTCCTTTTCCTCAGAGCTTCAAGAAGCAGCTTTTCAACTTGAAAACACTGAAAAACACTGTCAGGTGTGTAGCCTAGAACTGCAAAGATTTTCACTCTTCACCTGTAAATATGCTGTTGTAGTGCAGAAGCCCTGACTTGCTCTTCTCACTACAGGTACAGTGTGTTTGGCCTTGGCTCACGTGTGTACCCACAATTCTGTGCCTTTGCCCATGCTGTGG
Organism: Sinocyclocheilus rhinocerous; assembly: GCF_001515625.1. Lineage (NCBI taxonomy): Eukaryota > Metazoa > Chordata > Actinopteri > Cypriniformes > Cyprinidae > Sinocyclocheilus > Sinocyclocheilus rhinocerous. Next base: position 2,318,556 of record NW_015635305.1, read on the forward strand.
ATGACAAACTTGCTGAGCTGGGGGCCAAGCGTCTGACACAGGAGAGGGAGATGAACTTAATGGACAGGACGAGGCTTTCTCTGCCTGGGTTTGCACTGCTTTTAAGGTTGGTGAGATTTCCCTCGGTGCTTGGAAATTATGATTCAGTAAATCAAATAAATCAATCTGCTAATACTATGACAAATGACACATATGTTTTTTTAATTTAAGGATGCATGTGAGGAGTTTAACACTAAAAAACAGCTGAAAGCTGTTGAGCAACAGTCAGACGACTGGGATCCACAGAGATACAGAGTGCAGCATGACCGTTACACTCCGGACCGAATTACAGGTACATCTCTACCTCTACTTATCAAAACCCTAATAACTCAACACATGAATCTGTTTTTACAGCACTGTCTGCTCTTCACTCTAAAACTGTTTTCTATGACGCTGAAAAGAAGGCAGAAACTGCAGAGCGCTCAGTCAAGGTTTGATTCTACAGCTTCACTACTTACCAAACTTGTAAATGTTTTTTTTTTAAATGTTTTTACTTATTTATTCGTTTTTTCAGTCGTTCTACTATCCTGGTTGAGCTGAAGACGGATGGAAACACAGAGGCCTTGAATTTTGCCCCTGGAGATCATGTGGGGATTTTTTCCAGAGAATTCTCCAGAGCTGGTGGATGGTATCTTGAAGATGCTGCTCCTGTTAACCAAAGCCTCCACCTGGAGTCCCTTTCAGACTCTAGCCATGGTCACTAATGTCAGTTCTAATAAACTATCTACAAATATAGTTGAGAAGTGTTTCTGTTGGGCCTCAAAATCTAAGCTTATTTTTATGCCTCTTTCCTGTGGTGTCTTTCAGAGGAAAAGAGATGGCAGACACATGAACGTATCCCTGTTTGCACGCTGGTTCAGGCTCTTACGTGCTTCCTTGATGTCACAACTCCACCTTCGCAAAGCCTGCTGTGCAAACTCTCTACAGTTGCGGGTCAGGAAGAGGATTGCAAACGACTTGAAGCACTTGCATCGGAAATTGCATTACATTCGTCCTTTATAAGAATTTAAATAGGGCAGTTGTTTATGATTTTGTACGAAATTACACATATTTCCAGTCGATGCATTCACAGCCGTCCTCCATCTCTCCATAGGATTTCCAGGAATATTCTACATGGGAAGACTTCTACAGGCCCACCTTCTTGGAGGTGCTCGAAGAATTTAAATCTCTAAAGCCTTCCTTCTCAGCCAGCTTCCTCTCCTGAAGCCCAGTCTGTACTCGGTCAGCTCCTCACTGGACCGTCATCTGTATCTGTGGTGGAGTACCACACCCAGGGTATGAAAGACATAACAAAGACATTAAATAATTTCATAATCAAAAGCCAGATGTGAGGATAATGTTCTGTTCTGTTTTATTGCAGGTGGAAAGGGCCCAATGCATTTTGGCACCTGCAGCACATGGCTTAACACCATCAAAAGAGGACACATGGTTCCCTGCTTCGTTCACCGGTACTGCAAATCTCATTAAAATGCATTTTAGCTTTCTGTATTCTATATCTTAGAAAACTTGACTTGCTCACTATTTCAGCTCGGGTGGATTCCATCTCCCAGAAGACCCCAGCACTCCAGTTATTCTGATAGGAGCTGGCAGTGGTGGTATCGCTCCTTTCCGCAGCTTCTGGCAACAACGTGTCCATGACATGAAAAAGACAGGTAATCTATGCGAACTAATTTCATAAAGTTTTCATAAAGTTCAAACACTTTTGATAACGCTTATGATAATGCCTTAAGATAAAGTGAGGTTCTGTCCAAACCAGTTACCACAATATCCTACATTTTATTTGAGCCGCCTTTAGTTCGTTTCTCTTTTAAATTGTCAACGTTTTTGTCCTAAATAGTTTGTCTTAACTGACTCATTTTTAGGTCTGCAAATTAGTCCTATGATACCACTATTTGGGTGTCGTGATTCAGAAACAGACCATCTGTATGAAGTAGAAACACTGAAGTTGAGACTCGATGGCGTTCTGGGCAATGTCAATACAGACACATTTACACTGGGATCAGTTTGTGTCTTCTGTTTATAACTGTAAGCTTGTGTTGTTTGGAGCAGATGTATGTGCAGGATGTCTTGAGGGAGCAGCTATCTGATAAAGCCATAGAGGTTCTACACAAGAACGCAGGTCATCTCTATTTCTGCGGTGGCATGAATATGGCCCTAGATGATGCTTGCACTTTGCAAGATATCCTGGCAAGTAAAACAGGCATGACCATCATAGAAGCTGGAGAATATCTGGAGAGGTTGAAGGTGAGCTCTCAAAATGCATTTAGATACAGTGTTTCAATCCTCATGTCTTTATATGAACTGCTACGTGACCAATGAACTCATGCCATGATCATTGTTTTATTGCCAGGTTGAGAAGAGATACCATGAAGACATTTTTGGAGCATAATGGCAGGGATCTGCTGCATCATAAAAAGAAAAATCACAGTTTCACCACACACATTTTAATTAGTGTGATTCAAATGTGTTTTCACTATATTCTTGAACAGTTTTAAACTGATGTGTATATATAGTTTCTCTGTATCAGTATGGACAAACAAGATTATTGATTGCACATGTACCCTATTGTATGGAGGGCAAAGCTCTGGGATTTAAAATGCTCAATTTTAAGAGGAAAATGTATGGCTTTAGTTTGAGCGCATTTATTTTTTGTTTATATTTCATTTCTGAAAGATGCTTCTGACAATTTCTAATGTCTTCTATGACATGTATGACTTTGGAGACATGGCAACTTAATTGTTCTAAGCAATAAGTAACCAGCATTTTATAATTATATTTTATTAATGATCTTTCTTAGATAATTTGTAGTGAAATGGATTTGATTTAGGTCAACACATAAAATAAATGAAATGTATGTGTAATTGTATAAATAAATGACGGAATGAATAAATGGTCAGATTTGTATAAAATGTGTGTGATGGTGGGGGGTGCAATTAAATCTAATCAAAGTCTAAAGCTAAACAAACAGAAAAAAAAGACCAAGACCATGGCAGGAATGGGAATAAAGACCTTGTTGGAGATCGTTGAAGTGGTTGCAGAAACAGGAACAAAATGAGAAAACCGAGGTTCTCCACGTTATGGCAACACAGCAGATTGTTTGAGTTTATGGGCTAAAGGAGATCAATCTACAATATGATATGTGGCTAATTAGTTTCTTGCAAGGTAGTGTTTCACAGTGTAAGAATCTATAGTCTGCCCCGACCCAGATTCCACTCCACAATATATGTTTGCTCATGCTCATTTCCCAAAATGGCTTAATTATTATAGAGAAGAAGAAAGTCAACAGTTATGTTGATGATCACATCCTTAGCAAATGGTGACCAATTGTAGAATGGGAGCGGGTGTGGGACACCGAGAACCACCTCAGACAAAGGGGTGTCAGAACTTAATTAACATACAGACTACAGCTGTTACAACAGGATCAACTTCTTTTACATTAAGGGTAGTAAACTGTAACTGTATAAAAGGTTTGAGTTTAGGATATTCTGGGTTCATTACGACTCTGTTGAACCCAAGGTACTACATGTACTTTGTCACTGCTATGCTGCAATAAACATCTTCATCGAGATCTTCATCATCCTCATCACTTTTTCTTACAACAGATTAGAGTGAAGGGTGTTCTCCACTGTATTGCCTCAAGATTTCAAAGACTCATACCAAACAATTTATTGAATAATTAAAACATATAGAGGTTTGAGGTGTCACATGACAATGTTGTCATGTGTTAACCCACAGGTCAGTTCAGTGAGAAGCTTCACCAAATACTGTGACTGCTTGAGAGACCAAAGGCCACAGATAAGCAAAACAATGGCATGGCGGAAGGAGGAAGAGTTGGCATGGAGGAAGAGTTTGTTAAACAAGATGCAAACTTACTTGAGACAGGTGGTTCTAAACTCCAAGGTCCCCCCAGTGTTGTATATTCATTATAAAAATGCCCATGGAGTTTTAAGTACAAGTTAGCACATTTACAATACAACATTTCACCCAATTACAACTTAAATGGGCTGGTTGAAATAATAAAGTCCTAATACTGTGACCTTGAATTTAATATTTTTGACTTCAACCACATCAGTGACATTCAGCAAATTAATGCTAATGAAATCTGAATGAAATGTAAATTTGTAATGCTTGATCATGATCCCAAAATGATTTGTAGGTAGTCTCTATTAAAATTAAATATTAATAAAAATATGCACACACAAACACACTTAGGAAAAAAAGCACAATTACTTTTGATTCATTTATTTACAAACAATACAAAATATAAATCTGAATCAAGCCTGCTGCAGAGTCACGTTCATATTCCACTCTAAATGGAAAAAAGTAATAGTGAACCAAAATCAGAAATTTGAACAAGTCAAAGAAATTTGTAAAAATTCTAAGGTTAATAAAAACCAACCGCTGGGTCTTTATTTCCGATGTGATTTCTTAGATGCCGCAGCCTCTCTACGTCCTTGTTTTAAACCCTGTAAACGAGACAAGAGTTTAAGTTGAGTTTAGGTTGAAGAAAAAAAACAAAACCAGGTGCCCAAGACAACACTTGTGAATGGCAAGAAGTAACAAACAGTAAAACTGTACCAAATAGTATCCCGTGTGATAGCCACTCATGTACCAGGAAATAAGCATACTGCCCAAAGCCTCATCATCCTCTAAAGAGTCTGGACTCATTGGTGGAGGTGGTGGGATCATCTGAGCCAACAATAAATTCATATTTTAGTTAATTTGCCCCATAAAAGCTGTATGTTTGTAAATGCCTTTACTAGATCACTTTTCATGTAAGAACAGGTTTAGATTTAAAGAGGTTTAAATTTCCAGCTGCTTCTCACTGGAGGACCGGGTGGAATCATTGGAGGCCATCCAGGGAAGAAAGGTCCAGGACCTTCTGATCGTCTACCATCCATCTGGAGACAACATCGTCTTAGTATTTTGTGTGGTGCAATATAAAAACGACTTATCTGACAAGCTAGCGAATTGCTTTGCAATGTGAATACTGCCTTTCAAAACAAGAAAAGACAGTGCCACAGAGATGTTAAATATTCACCTTTTGGAAGTGGGGTCCTGGTGGGGGTCCAGGTGGGAAGCCAGGAACCCATGATGGAGGCCCCATGGGAGATCTGCCTTTAGATTTGTGCTTCTGATGGCCGGACTGCTGCGGAGTGAAAGATCGTTCGCTCTCCTCTGTTGAAGACCGAACCTCTTTGACCTGCAATTAGACAAATGAACAGCAATAGTATACAACTGCATTATTAAAGAAATAGTTCACCCAAAAATGAAAATTTGCTGATTTACTCCCCTTCAGGCCATCCAAGATGTAGAGCAATGGGTTTCTTTATCAAAACAGATTTGGAGAAATAAACATTACTTGCTCATTAATGGATCCTCTGGGTGCCGTCAAAATGAGAGTCTAAATGGGTGATTAAAACACCACAATAATCCACAACATGACTTCAGTCCATCAATTAACATTGTAAGTGGCCCCATAAAAGCTGTATGTTTGTAAATGCCTTTACTAGATCACTTTTCATGTAAGAACAGGTTTAGATTTAAAGAGGTTTAAATTTCCAGCTGCTTCTTACTGGAGGACCGGGTGGAATCATTGGAGGCCATCCAGGGAAGAAAGGTCCAGGACCTTCTGATCGTCTGCCATCCATCTGGAGACAACATCGTCTTAGTATTTTGTGTGGTGCAATATAAAAACGACTTATCTGACAAGCTAGCGAATTGCTTTGCAATGTGAATACTGCCTTTCAAAACAAGAAAAGACAGTGCCACAGAGATGTTAAATATTCACCTTTTGGAAGTGGGGTCCTGGTGGGGGTCCAGGTGGGAAGCCAGGAACCCATGATGGAGGCCCCATGGGAGATCTGCCTTTAGATTTGTGCTTCTGACGGCCGGACTGCTGCGGAGTGAAAGATCGTTCGCTCTCCTCTGTTGAAGACCCAACCTCTTTGACCTGCAATTAGACAAATGAACAGCAATAGTATACAACTGCATTATTAAAGAAATAGTTCACCCAAAAATGAAAATTTGCTGATTTACTCCCCTTCAGGCCATCCAAGATGTAGAGCAATGGGTTTCTTTATCAAAACAGATTTGGAGAAATAAACATTACTTGCTCATTAATGGATCCTCTGGGTGCCGTCAAAATGAGAGTCTAAATGGGTGATTAAAACACCACAATAATCCACAACATGACTTCAGTCCATCAATTAACATTGTAAGTGAAAAGTTGTACGCTTGTAATAACTACAGTGAAAAAAGTGTGCCACCTGAATCAGGAGAGAAATATGCACAGAACAAGCAAAAACAATTCTAAACAATTATGTTGGTAGATTTTGTTGTAAAAGAGGAACAGGAGATTTCTGTTTTCTCTTATCACAGATTTTCCTCTTTTTCACTGGAAGAAGCAGTACTATGGATTATGTATTTGGCCAGAGATGACGGTTTGAAGTTAAAACACCTAACTGATGAATTTGTTTCTTACAAACATGCAGCTTTTCACTTAAGATGTTAATTGATGGACTTGATGAACAATTGATGAAAATTGATGAACATTACTGATGTTTTTATCAGTTGTTTGGACTCTCATTCTGACGGCACCCATTCACTGCAGAGGATCCACTGGTGAGCAAGTGATGTAATAGTAAATTTCTCCAAATCTCTTCCAATGAAGAAACAAAATCATCTACATGTTGGATGGCCTGCGGGTAGGTAATTTCAGCAAATTTTCATTTGTGTGTTTACTATTCCTTAAACCCCTCAAATGACCAATTAAAAGCAGTGCCACATTCTACATACATCCGCCGATTTCTGAGTGTCTTCATCCAAATCTGAAGCCTCTGTCAGAAGGTCACTGAGGTTCTGCTCTTCCTCATTACCATAATCAGTATAAACGACCACACAGGTGCCTTTCTCCTGATCGATTGAGGAAATCGTAGCAGCATACAAGTTGCCATCTTCAGACCAGAATGTGTAACAGGAGTCCCCAACTTGCCACTATAAAACACATTTCAGTTCATCTGCCAGCATTATTTGGATAGTCCAAATCAACTCAAGTACTGACACCATTCATGTTTACCACTTTATCAGGTGCTGCGTTACATCTTTTTCTGCTTTTACTCTTTTTCCGCTTCTTCACGGGGTTGTCTTTTTTGTGTGGCGTCACATTGTCCTCTCCTTTCAAAGCATTCTGGTGGGTAAAGCAGGAGGAGAGAAAAACAACATCAGGGTTAATTCACTGCAGAGGATCCACTGGTGAGCAAGTGATGTAATAGTAAATTTCTCCAAATCTCTTCCAATGAAGAAACAAAATCATCTACATGTTGGATGGCCTGCGGGTAGGTAATTTCAGCAAATTTTCATTTGTGTGTTTACTATTCCTTAAACCCCTCAAATGACCAATTAAAAGCAGTGCCACATTCTACATACATCCGCCGATTTCTGAGTGTCTTCATCCAAATCTGAAGCCTCTGTCAGAAGGTCACTGAGGTTCTGCTCTTCCTCATTACCATAATCAGTATAAACGACCACACAGGTGCCTTTCTCCTGATCGATTGAGGAAATCGTAGCAGCATACAAGTTGCCATCTTCAGACCAGAATGTGTAACAGGAGTCCCCAACTTGCCACTATAAAACACATTTCAGTTCATCTGCCAGCATTATTTGGATAGTCCAAATCAACTCAAGTACTGACACCATTCATGTTTACCACTTTATCAGGTGCTGCGTTACATCTTTTTCTGCTTTTACTCTTTTTCCGCTTCTTCACGGGGTTGTCTTTTTTGTGTGGCGTCACATTGTCCTCTCCTTTCAAAGCATTCTGGTGGGTAAAGCAGGAGGAGAGAAAAACAACATCAGGGTTACTGTAGAAGCAAAGTAAACTGCAATGTATCAACTGTATGGTCGCATCTTTTTAAAGCATATTACCTTGAACGACGCAACCGCTTTATCATATGCTTTAATTAAAGCTGTATCGTCCCAAATGTCAGAATCATCACTCTGAAGAGAGGGAAGAGATCACTGATCACTGAACTCTGCTGAATGATTTATGCTACATATTTCTCAGACGTTGTTACTCCAACTGACTTTAAAACCAAAACCACAAAGCAAAATAATCACAAACTAGAAGTGTTGGACTTTTAATGTGCGGCCAACATATGCTAGCTAGCTAACGAGCAACAACAACCTGCTATATTTAACGTTACTCAAATCTAAAATACTAGCTAGCGTAGCTAAATCTAACATCTTTGGCTCTCTTTTAAATGGTTCAATACTCACTTGACCCGTCCCATGACAAAATACGATTTCTTCGGCACCATTTGCCATAGGGATTTTATATTTAAACCCGTATTATTTCCCAAGTGCAACGTGCGCACTGATGTACGCAAGCTGCTGATGACGCTCAAATCATGCGACACTAGCGAATGCGATGCCCGATTCCTGAATGATTCGAATCTTTTCAACAAATGGACCTAAAAACGGTGTGAACGATTTGTTCGGGATTCGGACTGTATAGTCCGACAACCGTTTCAGACATAGATATATATACATATCTATGGTTTCAGAAGTTCGATTACTACCGAGAACCGTTAACAAATAAAATATTCTGTAAATAAAATATACTGTATAAGTGTTTTATTACTTCATAGTAATATATAAACACGAAAAAGTTGATTTTCATTAATAGCATATACAATGTGCAAAAACTTGTTCAGTTGTTCATGTAAATTAATGCGATAGTACATTTCTAAATTACTTAATGTTTCTGAACTAATCACGGCTGCAACAAACTAGGATACATGAAATTAATAAACAGACATGCATATCGCAGATGTCAGGGATAACAGGGGATAATGCGATGAACACGAAGCAAACAACGTTACGTCATAAAAAAATAGAATATTTGAGTATTAAGAACCGGTTATTTGACTGTTCAAATGAACCGAACCGACTGTTCAAATGAACCGATTCGCGGAAATGAGTCGGCTGCGACACATCGGGCTTACCTGTTGCTTAGCAACTCGTGAAAATTCCTGCCTCTGGCATATTTCTGCATGTAAATATCTAACATCCACAATGCTGGACGCTGCTTTAAGTTCATACGGAGCACAGGTCGTGCTGGCTACATCGAGCGATGAGAATCACCCACCGGAGAACATTATCGACGGGTCTGTAGATTGCTAAAAGCTGGAAGAAGAGCCAGCTAACTTAGCTAATGTTGTCAAAACACTATAAACAAATGTGTTTTGCGGTAACTTAACTGATGTAGTTATTTATTAATTTCTATAGAAAAACAGAGACTTTCTGGATTTCAACTGGCATGTTTCCACAAGAGTTTATTATCCGCTTCCCGGACAACATGAAGATTTTCACTGTCTCCATTCACAGTTACAACAGTAAGTAAAAAACACAAGCATCTTTATGCAACGCTGTCAGTCTTTAATATGGTAACTTAATGTCTTTACATTCACATTTCATTTCAGTTAAAAGGCTGAGAATAGAAAAAGGCACATCAGACGATGCTGAAAAATTTGAAGCGGTTGCAGACACCGGTAAATAAAACTACTATATTAATTATTGTCCATTCACTGATCATTTGAGTGTCTTTCACGTGAATATTGTTTGTTTCAGAGTTTGAGCACACAGAGAGCAGCCTACAGGCTAATGATATTTCTGTGAGTTACATTTCAAAGATAGGACTCTTAACATTTCAAAGATAAGACACTTAAAACCAAGATCTCACTGTTTTCCTTTCTTTTCTCTTCAGGTAAATGTATTAAATACAACACACTTACGGTTTCTCATACTGTCTGGATATGATCATTTTGTCTCTGTTCACAAAGTTAGTGTACAATCATGAGATGATCTCCATCTGCCATGTCTTTTTGTAAACTCACATGGAGTAACCAAAGTGGATCACTGTATAGTTTTCTTAACAAATAAACATTCTCCTAATTTCTAAGTCTCCTCCAGTGTTGTTAACTAAAATTAAAACCAAATATATTAAAAGTTAATTAAATAAAACAGAAATATTACTCAAATTAGAAATGTTACCCTGGCAGCTAATTGAAATAAAACAAGTACACATTTACTAAAACCATAACAAATGAAAAAGCAAAACAGAAACATTTAAGAACAAAAATGACAAAAATCCATATAAAATACTAAAACCTAAACTAAAATGACAATGGTCTTAACGAATGATATGGTTTTGTTCAAATTTTGTTAAATAGTAGTGATGCATATAAATGAACAATACCTTTGACTTTGAATTATTGACAGTGTGGATTGAATCATGGAAACAAATTGCTAGCCAGTTTGTCCCAAATGAGGAATTTGATGAAGCTCTAAAGTGTAACAGTGGCAAATGGAAGTTTGGAAATTAAAGTGTTCTTGGTATTTGAGTAATGCATTCATAGAAGCACATATTCATTTGTTAAAGAACCATGGTTTGTTTAAAAAAAAAAACACTACAGGTATGCTTACAATGATTCTTCCTTTTAAAAGTGTAGAAAACTTCAGATGTTTACTTTTATGTTCTTACGCCAAACAATATTTTGTGATGATTTACTGTCCAGAGGTGAAAAGTATTGGAGTAAATGTAATTAGTTACTGTACTTGAGTATCTTTTTAGATACTTTGTAGTTGTACTGAGAATCAAAGATATTAGCAACTTTTACTCTTTACTTCACTACATTTTTGAAAGAGTATCTGTACTCTTTACTCCACTACATTTGAAATGAGTGTTGCAGTTACACATTACATTTTGCATGGACCTAGCTTTTTCTGCAGCAGTTTATTTCTGCTACAAAAGACGTGATACTGCCTATTACAGGTGACTGAAAGTACTGCGTTTTGCCCTTACTCACCCAAACTTGTCAACAAGGCTACTTTATGTGAATGCGAGTTCCTTAAGTATTTGTGAATCACAGGTGTTTTATATATGAGATGAGGACATGACTGCAACATTATTTTATTTATCCATTATACTGAAGAGACCTTTTGTTTGTTCTAGTTTTTACATTAAATACCTGCACATAAATCCTTGCCTTTGTCATTTTCCCACCCAACTTCTCCACAACATTACAGTTTTTCACTGGCACGTCTCTTTGACTAGTGCATTTTTTAGTCTATATTTAGTATAAGTAAAATACTTAAGTACTGTTAAAATCGGATACTCTTGAGACTTTTACTCAAGTTGTTTTGGAATTGCTGACTTGTAACCTGTAGTGGAGTAATTTTCACTGTAAGGTATCTGTACTTTTACTCAAGTATGGTTTTTAGGTACTCTTTACACCTCTGTTACTGTCTTATGTATGAAGGGTACAAAACAACTAGAAATGTACACAACTTATGAGACACAACACTCAGTGACTGGTTTTACAGATTTTACTGTTGTTTTCAAACATACAAAGACAAAACAAGTCTATAAAGTTAGTGTGTACTGCCCAAAAGACATAGTAAATTGATTTAATTTAAAATTTCTAATCTTTACAAAACCAGATTTACATTCTGAAGACACCGAAGCGTGTTTTCTGTGTGGGAGCATTGAGAGCAGCACTCAGACTCAAGCCTAGGACCAGTCGAGTGTCGGCAGGGTCAATGATCCCATCGTCCCACAATCTTGAGTAGTAGAAGTGCAAAAAAAGTGAAAATCAGACATTACACTGGGAGGGAAGTAGTAGGAAAAACTCGTTCATATGACACACTCTACCGTTCAAAAGTTTGGGGCCAGTTAAGACTTTTTTTTAAAAGAAATAAATGCTTAGTATAATACTTAATACTTAATAAATAACTCAGCAAGGATGCATTAAATTGATCAAAGGTGACAGTAAAAGATTTTTAAAAAGTTATAAAAGTTTTCAATGTGGAATCAATGCTATTCTTTTAAACCTTCCATTCATCAAAGATTCCTGGGGGAAAAAAATCACGGTTTAAAAATATTAAGCAGCACAACTGTTTTCAATATTAATAATATATTGTAGGAAATATTTCTTTTAGCAGTAAATCAGCATATTAGAATGATTTCTAAAGGATTATGTGACACTTAAGAAAATTCATCTTTGCCATCACAGGAATAAATAAGTTTAAAATATAAATGAATATAATATGGAAAAAAAACCTTATGTATAAAATATAAATATTGGCGAGGATTAGAGACTTCTTTCAAAAACATTTAAAAAATCTTACTGAGCCCAAAATTTTAAAACAGTAGTGTATTACACATTAAAGCCAAAAAAAACCAAATCCACATATCACGGGCATTTTATGTAATACACAATTTAAACATACAGTACATATAAATATCTAACTAGTTACCTGGCACTGGAATAATATGGGTTTCCCTCCTCCTCAAAGCGTTTGATAATTGGCTCTTTCATTGCAGCTTCCTGCTCTGCAGTAAACTGGAAAATTAACCAAAAATGTTACAAGTTAGCTGAAAAATAAACTGTAAAAAAAAATCAAACTTAATTTCCCAAGCCCTAGAAAAGATTCATAAATTCAGTAAATTTGCTTTGTTTTTCAATTCGTACCTCTTTTCCTTCCCTGGCTTTTTGATCCTTAGTTATGGTGGCCAGCACTGTGGCTGCCTGCTCCCCTCCCATCACAGAGATCCGGGAATTAGGCCACATGTACAGGAACCTGGGGCTGTGAGGTGGACACGCAGTCACTTTAATGAGGTACTTTATCTTGAGCTGTTCAGTCAACTGGACACCTTCAGCATGTTTTTAGAGTTGTGCCTTTGAGCAGTAAGTTCACTAATAATAAAGCTTACCCATAAGCTCTGCCACACATGCCATAGTTCCCTGCTCCATACGATCCTCCAATGATGACAGTAATCTTAGGCACATTGGCACAGGCCACAGCTGTCACCATTTTAGCTCCATCTTTAGCAATACCTCCAGCCTCATACTCCCTGCCAACCATGAAGCCTGATGATAATTGGCTCTTTCATTGCAGCTTCCTGCTCTGCAGTAAACTGGAAAATTAACCAAAAATGTTACAAGTTAGCTGAAAAATAAACTGTAAAAAAAAATCAAACTTAATTTCCCAAGCCCTAGAAAAGATTCATAAATTCAGTAAATTTGCTTTGTTTTTCAATTCGTACCTCTTTTCCTTCCCTGGCTTTTTGATCCTTAGTTATGGTGGCCAGCACTGTGGCTGCCTGCTCCCCTCCCATCACAGAGATCCGGGAATTAGGCCACATGTACAGGAACCTGGGGCTGTGAGGTGCACACACAGATTTTTGAATGAGGTAGTTTATTATGTGTTGCTTAGTCAACTGGACACCTTGAGCATGTTTTTAGTGTTGTACCTTTGAGCAGCCAAGTTCATTTATAATAAAGCTTACCCATATGCTCTGCCGCACATTCCATAGTTGCCCGCACCATACGATCCTCCAATGATGACAGTAATCTTAGGCACATTGGCACAGGCCACAGCGGTCACCATTTTAGCTCCATCTTTAGCAATACCTCCAGCCTCATACTCCCTGCCAACCATGAAGCCTGATAAAAAGAGACAGCCACATCATGACGTTAATGGCAGCAGCAATTTCACTAGTCACACATGTATGATTCTATGCTGACTTAATCAGTATCAGCACTGTATTGTAACACTAAATGTATACATTCCGATGAAGCATGCATACTGACCTGTAATATTTTGAAGAAAGAGCAGCGGAATGTTTCTCTGACAGCAAAGCTCAATGAAATGAGTTCCCTATAAAATACATTTTTAAAAAATTCTAAAAATGTTTCCAGAGATTTTTTTAGCAATCATTTAAAAGTATACACTTTCACTGTATGGAAAAAAGCTTCATGGAAGATGCTACCAACCAATAATTTCGGTTTAAGAGTAGATTATGAATTTTCATTTTTATGTGTATTATCTAACTGAAGCACAATGCGTTATTAGTGCCACATTAAAAAATAAAAAATCAAGGATTACAAGATTAAAGTTGTAATATTTTGAGAATAAAGCCAAAATTACGAGAATAAAGTTGTAGCAATATGATAATGAACATTTTGAGAAAACAGTCAAAATTATGAGAATATATTCATAGCAATATGAGAATAGTTGAAATATTTTGAGAATACAGTTGAAATTACGAAAATAGTCGAAATATTTTGAGAATAGTTGAAATTACGAAAATAGTCGAAATATTTTGAGAATACAATAAAAATTACGAGAATAAAGTCGAAATATTTTGAGAAGAGTCAAAATTACGAGAATAAAGTCGAAATATTTTGAGAAGAGTCAAAATTACGAGAATAAAGTCAAAACTACGAGAATAGAGTTGTAGCAATATGATGAATATTTTGAGAAAACAGTAAAAATTAGAGAAGAGCCAAAATTACGAGAATAAAGTCGAAATATTTTGAGAATACAGTCAAAATTACGAGAATAGAGTTGTAGCAATATGATGAATATTTTGAGAAAACAGTAAAAATTAGGAGAATATATTCATAGCAATACGAGAATAGTCGAAATATTTTGAGAATACAGTCAAAATTACGAGAATAAAGTCGAAATATTTTGAGAATAGTAAAAAATTATGAGAAGTAGAAATAGTTTGAGAATAGTAAAAATTATGAGAATAAAGTAGAAATATTTTGAGAATACAGTCAAAATTATGAGAATAAAGTAGAAATATTTTGAGAATACAGTCAAAATTATGAGAATAAAATCGAAATATTTTGAGAATACAGTCAAAATTATGAGAATAAAATCTAAATATTTTGAGAATACAGTCAAAATTACGAGAATAAAGTCAAAATATTTTGAGAATAAAGTTGAATTTATTCTCGTAATTTTGTCTTTTTTCTCAAAATATTACAACTTTAATCTTGTAATTTTAGATTTTTCTTATTTTTTAATGTGCCACTAAAACACTTTCGTAGAAAGTAGATTGTAACTTTAGGTTTAGTTTTTTATTGTAGTAAAATATAATGTGTTAGTAATTCCAGAAGTTTTAAATACCTTTAGCATAAAGACGGATCAATATTGCTATGTTCCATTGTGTGACACTTCCTTAATATGAAATTTTGTTCGTAATTTAAATTCTCAATATTTCTTTACAATGCGCTGCACTGGAAGTTGACTGATTAGACTGATGAACTTGAAGCATTAAAGGTCAGAACAATGATCAGGAGATGCTCGCCTTCTTTGCAGATTCTGAAAACAGCACACCATTGTTGCCAATAATTCCCACAGGATAACCAAATATCCGTGCGAAACCTTGAAAGCAAATGAAGAAAGCCAGAACAAAGAAAGTAAGAAATAATTTTTGAAATTCAAATACAAAAAGATGTTTATTGAAAAACAGCCACCTGTGACGAGTGTGTCTCCATAGAAGGTCTTGAATTCATCGAATTTACTGCCATCAACAATACGAGCGATAACCTGAAATTGATAATTACTTCTGTCTGTTGAGGCAACATTTCAATAGGCTTGTATTCCAGTAATCAAACTGTGGCCATTACCTCTCGAATGTCAAAGTTGCGTTTGAGGTTGTCCCCCACAATACCATAAAGCTCATCGGCAGGAAACAGAGGAGCCTCTGGAGTTTCAACAGTGACCTAATGAGCAGTGGACGAGATAAAGAAGATCAGCATCAAGTCATGAAGCATCTCTGAGAAGACAAGAGCAGTTGTGTCCTCACATCAAGATTCTTCTTGTAGTTCAGGCTTCGTACGGCTTTGCGTGCAAGATGAAGAGCGTGATTATCATCCAGGGCATAATGATCAGTTACACCCGACTTTCTGAGAGGAGACAAATGTTGAAAAATATATTAGTCCCATCAAGCTCAAAACAAGTGTTTCTGTGAACATACAGGTGTTTCTCTAACCTGCAGTGAAGGTCTGCACCTCCCAGGTCTTCAGCAGACACCTCTTCCCCTGTAGCAGCTTTTACCTGTTGAATACAGAGTGAGACATTTACCATTGATGAACATAAGCAGAGTGTCAAAGCATGCCCTTTTAGGACATTAAAGGGTTAGTTCACCCAAAAATTAAAATTCTGTCATTAATTATTCACCCTCGTGTTGTTCGAAACTCGTAAGACCTTCGTTCATCTTCAGGACACAATTTAAGATATTTTTGATGAAATATGAGGGCTCTCTGACCTTCCCATAGACAGCAAAGTAACTACCATGTTCAAGGTCCAGAAAAGTACCAAGATGATCGACAAAGTAGTCCGTGTGACAAAGCGTATGGCGGCGCCGGCGCTGACCCAGATCCGGTGAAATTACGTCATCATATTCTCGTAGCTTCGTAACTCCCCTTAACCTTCGTCGGGTCAGAGAGCCCTCATATTTCATCAAAAATATCTTAAATTGTGTTCCGAAGATGAACGAAGGTCTTACGGGTTTGGAACAACACGAGGGTGAGTAATTAATGACAGAATTTTTATTTTTGGGTGAACTAACCCTTTAACACATACCAGCGGTGGTCCACCCAGAAAAATGGTCCCTTGTTTGCGTACTATGACGCTCTCATCAGCCATCGCAGGCACATAGGCGCCCCCTGCTGTACAGGAGCCCATCACAACAGCAATCTGAAACATATCAGGTACAGTTGATCCACCATGATGAATCAGCTCCCTTTGAGATGATTACAAGCAAAGCCATATGTCATGTCAATTACCAAACAATATTTATATTCATTATGTTCCTGTGGCTCAGTGGTACAGCATTGCGTTAGCAGCGCAAAAGGTCATGGGTTCAATCCCCAGGGAACACACATACTGGTAAAAAATGTATAGCCTGAATGCACTGTAAGTCGCTTTGGATAAAAGCGTCTGCTAAATGCATAAATTATTATTATTAATTATTATTATTTGCATCTATATAGTCATACATTGCGTTAGAAGAAAAGTCATGGGTTCAATCCCCAGGGAACACACATAACTGGTAAAAAATGTATAGCCTGAATGCACTGTAAGTCGCTTTGGATAAAAGCGTCTGCTAAATGCATAAATTATTATTATTAATTATTATTATTTGCATCTATATAGTCATACATTGCTTATATTAATGGTTCTCAAACTTTTGGACTCAAAGGCGTCCCAATGTCCGACACAATTAAGCTGAAATGATGAGAACACTGCTTTTCTGAATTTTTTTTTATTAACAGAAACTGGGAGTGTTGATAAATTAAACTAGCTAAAATTCTGGACGATTCAAACTACTGATTCTGTATGTTCTTCGATAAAAGTAGTTATTAAAGGAAAAAAGAAACATTTCACTTAAACATTATTTCATCATTACATCTTAACTTTTTTATAAAGCAACCAATCACGTTTCGTTTTGTGCCGCGTCATGTTTAGGGGCGTGGAAATTTCCCCACAATAACAGACCGGTGTGTAAACCTCTTGGACGTATTTTTAAAAAATATGCCGTTTATGCCGCGAACTTTACATATTTCACATAAATCAAAATATTGATTCTGTATGTTCTTCAATAAAAAAAAACAATAGTTATTAAGGGGAAAAAAAGAAAAATTTCACTTAAACATCATTACATCTTGACTTTTTGTGTTTTTAGTACAATTTTTTTTTTAAGTAATATTAAGATATCCGATGTCACCTTAAAATTTTGCTGGGCCCCCCTGGTTAGGAACCACTGGCGTATATGAAAACAAAAAGACCTGTGCAATGCCCTCCGAGGAAAGGCGAGCCTGGTTGAAGAAGATGCGTCCAAAGTGATCTCTGTCTGGGAACACATCTGCCTGTCTGGGTAAATTGGCTCCTCCAGAATCCACTAGAGAAAAACAGATCAGAGATAAAAGTATTAGTAGGAAAATGTTATTTTACACAGAATATGAACCCTCTGAGAGAACCCACCCAGATATATGCACGGTA
Organism: Sinocyclocheilus rhinocerous; assembly: GCF_001515625.1. Classification (NCBI taxonomy): domain Eukaryota; kingdom Metazoa; phylum Chordata; class Actinopteri; order Cypriniformes; family Cyprinidae; genus Sinocyclocheilus; species Sinocyclocheilus rhinocerous. The sequence continues at coordinate 2,336,457 of NW_015635305.1, forward strand.
GATGGTTTTGCTGTGCAATCTCTTGGGCGCGCAAGTGCTTCTTCACAGTGACCGGATAATAGGTTCCACCTTTGACAGTAGCATCATTTGCAACTATAATACATTCCACCCTGTGAGGTGCACAGACATGGTGTTATGAACTATAAACTTCTGTAGGTTATTAACAGATGTAACAATGCATATTGTATGCTGCTCACCCTGACACCCGACCAATACCAGTGATTATGCCTCCCGCAGGAACCTCCTCACTACCATATAACTGATAGCCAGCAAACTGGGAGAACTCAAGAAATGGAGACCTGCATTCACACAAAGAAAAAAAGTTCAGTGTGAATGGATAGCAACATTTCAATCACGACATTTTAATTGTTTGTTTATAAAAATGACTTTGTTCTTACCCAGGGTCCAACAGTCTGTCGATGCGTTCCCGAGGCAGGAGCTTTCCTCTGGATGTGTGTAGGTTTCTTGCTTTTTCTCCACCTCCTTTGAAAGTGGCAATATTGTGTAAACATGAGTGTCAGGAAATGTGCTAATGCTGCCACAAGAGTGTAAAATGTAAAATTCATTCACTGCGTTTAGGAGTATCAAATTAAATACTTTGTACTCGCTCACCGAGTTTGATCTTCTCTGCTCTGTCCTTCAACTCCTTCACCAGCGCTTGCATTCGCTCATAATTTTCCTACAATATGAAAACTGGATGGTCAACAACCATATTCAAAGTTTATTATATGAACAACTAGCCCCTGACTAAAGTCCTAAATATGGTTCAATCAAGCTTCACCCGACTTTATGGAGTTGACAAAAAAATAAAAAAAATGTTTTATATTGTATATTACACATGTACCAAGAGCAGTAACAATTTCCTTCTCTAAGCCTGTGTGACCTTGGCAAACTTACAGCAGGTGAAATATGAAGAAAACTTTTGCTTCTTATAGTAAAAAGTAGTCATGTTTATTTCAAAGATTCTTATTTTCTCTCTCACACATGTATATGAAATATTAAGATGTGCTCTTAAAATACATATTTCTGTTTTGAATGCTAATCACTGATCTATAATAGAGAACATTATATAGATCAGTGATGCTAATAATCTAATAATCAACATATTTGATAGAGAAAATATAAACGTAGATCAAAAAGTAATTTGGGTTAAACCCTTGTAGTGGTCATGTTTGATTGAAAGTTTTAAAACTGTGACAGTTTTAAAAACGGTCTAATTTGGCATATTTTGCCTCGACGTCTCAATTATCAGTGACAGGTTAGTGCAGGGTGCAAACAAGTTTCCTCGTCTAATGTATGTGTATTATATTTGAGCTATTTCACATGTCTCTTTAAATACTGACGCAGGCATGAATATTTAAGAGAAGGTACATTTTTTCACGGTTGTTGTAGCAGTTGTGTTGTGCATGTAGTGCACAAGGACACGACATGTACGGCTGCCGAAGCAGATGAACCCCCACTGCCGGCTGGCTGCAAGAGCTTGAGTCCGAGGCTTCATTCGCGGCCTAAGTTACCTGAAAGACCAGAGACTGCGAATCGGGCTGCGAGCCCACTGTTGCCACTTTGTCCGCATGATATAACCTGGAAACTGCAGCAGTTACACTCCTGCTCCGAATGAGGGAAACCACCGGTCTAACATAGTGCAGAAACATGGTTCATCCTCTAACTGACAGGTCTAAGGACGAACTCAACATGCAACGTCCCCTGACCTAACCGCTTAGGTCGGACAGCAAACGGTTAACGTTGAAGTTTAGCTCCCGTTTCCTTTGTAGTGTTGGGTCGTTCTTGAACGATTCGTTCGTTTTGAACGAATCTTTAATGTGACTCGGGAAGAACGAGTCGTCTCGGGGAGTGATTCGTTCAGTCGCGCATGCGCAACATCCTATAGGTTCTGTACTGGAATTAGTCAAGTAGTTCACCTGGTTCGAGTCTTCGGGTTTTTCCGAGTCGTTCGTTCATCACGTGACAGCCCCATAAGTTTACGCTATGCAGTCTGAGCCGGAAAGAGAATTGATTAGTTCATCTCTCGAGTCCGGGTTTTTCGAGTCACTCGTTCATCACGTGACAGCCCCATAAGTTTACGCTATGCAGTCTGAGCCGGAAAGAGAATTGATTAGTTCATCTCGAGTCTTCGGGTTTTTCGAGTCGATCGTTCATCACGTGACAGCCCCATAAGTTTAGCCTATGCAGTCTGAGCCGGAAAGAGAATTGATTAGTTCATTCATTGAGTCTTCGGGTTTTTCGAGTAGATCGTTCATCACGTGACAGACCCATAAACCCAAACCCGAAGATTTGTCAGATAAGAGGTGGTGAGCTAATCATAGACTGAAGACCCAGGTAAACAATTAATTAATCTTTTCTGTTTCTTATAGCATTATAGTTTTGTATTGTTTGTAGTGTGATCAACGTTTGCGTAAGTTGTAGACATATTAGGGAAGTAACACGTAACATTTTAATTATATTTTGTTAAAATGAACGAAATGACTCGAAAAAAGATTCGTTCATTTTGCTGAACGAGACTCAAAGGTCCGAGTTGGTAAAATGATCCGAACTTCCCATCACTATTCCTTAGCCAATGAAAACTGGTGGATTTGTAAAAGCCCCTTTTCTCTTGACATAAGAGTATCATGAAGTAGTAATCCGTTTGCTACGGACAGCACTTTATTATTGATTTTCGCTAGTAAAAATCTTGTTAGAGAGATCTTATTAAATTTTACGATCTGCAACTTTTTGTAATAAGAATTTAACCGAATTGCAGATGTAGCAGGTGTGCATTTAGAATATTTTGTGATTCAACTTATGCAGTTTGCTTGTAACACTAAATATTACTGATCTCAATAACCTGAGTTATGACTCTTGATGCTGTTATTTTGTCAAAACCACCATTACAGTTTAACTAAATATTTAATTTTACAAAACTGTCCATCATATGCTAAAAACGGTAACACTCCTTAAAGGGGTCATATGATGCTGCTAAAAAGAACATTATTTTGTGTATTTGGTGTAATGAAAT
>NW_015635305.1:2339529-2352253 GCF_001515625.1 Sinocyclocheilus rhinocerous
GGATTTGAGACTTTAGTCTTTACAACTTTACAGATCTTCTTTATGCACCAAGAGCTTGTAACACTCTAAAGAGAAAGGAAAAAATGAAATCGCATCATATGACCCCTTTAAGATTATAGTTGGAAAAATGTGTTCAATTTAAATCTCTCTTTTCTTCTTTTTTTTTCATTTACATTTTCCTATATAAGTGCATTGTATTTTATGAGAAAGAAATTCCATCTTAAACAAAAAAATAAAAAAATAAAAATTAAGTTGGAAAAAGTGAATATTCATTTATTTACTTATAATTTCTCCAGTGCTGTAATATCCAGACTGTACCACAAATTGCAAATACAACTGACAATATCTAATAATTCATGAGCATTCTTTATAATAAATTCTCACTGGAGAAAGGTATTATAACCCACAAAAGGGCTTTGCTCTCAGAAAGAAAAACAAATGAAAGTAACATACAGTAACCATAAAAACAAATATATTTGCACTGAACAAAACAAGATCAGTCAGTAAAAAACACTGATAAAAGTGGTGCGATGTTCAGCATTAAATAAATAGAAATAAATAACTGAGCTGTGACTTAACCTGTATCACTGCATGTCTCATCACCGAAAAAGGGCAAAGCCCTCATAACAGAAATGTATGTATGTATGTATATATATATATATATATATATATGTTTTCCCTTCATGAACAAAATTTAATTAGAGAAACTGTATTACAATTACTAACAATTCTCTAACAGGTCTATAATTAGCAGCGTAACAGTGTTACACCTCGTCCACTTTAGTGCAATGAACTGGAACAGCAGCAATGAAATTTAACCAAAACAACCCAAATAAAAATCAATCCGGATCCACAACTTCAGTGAAGATGTCATCCAGTAAGAAGTGGGACACTTGATCAGGATTCTTATCAGCATCCAAACTGGAGACAGGAGGGCTGTTTTGAGGAGACTGCACAACAGAGGATGTAGCACTAATGAAAACGACTAATATAAAAATGGTCATCGATTCAAAGCTAACAAGTCCTTATCTAACAATAAGGTCAAATGTGACCCTGGACCACAAAACCAGTCATAAGGGTCAATTTTTTGAAATTGAGATTTATACATCATCTGAAAGCTGAATAGATAAGCTTTCCATTGATGTATGGTTTGTTAGGATAGGACAATATTTGGCAACTATTTGAAAATCTGAAATCTGAGGGTGCTAAGAAAATCGCATTTAAACAGAGGCGGACAGTAACTAAGTACATTTACTTGAGTATTGTACTTAAGTACACTTTTTGAGTATCTGTACTTTACTTGAGTATAATTTTTTCTGGGAACTTATGACTTTAACTTCCCTACATTTGAAAGACAAATATTGTACTTTTCACTCCACTACATTTCTATCTTTTTTGTTAAAGCAGTGTTGCTGTTGTAAAGTTGTACAGCTACAGTTGTGTTGCTGGGTTTTAAAGCAGGTTTGATTTTTTTTCTTCCTTATCCCTCTGTATTTACAGGATTTCACTGTCCACTCTGTTCAAATGTGGTTGAATGGCTACACATAGATGTGTGCACACACTGTCAGAGCTGTGTGAGATCACTACCATCCTGCTTTTGTGGGGGTGGGTAGGGGTGTTAAATAATTTGTTTTTGTTTTGTTTTTTTTCCCCCATAGGTTTTTAACATTTTAAAAGCTCTTTATTCCAAAGATACTACAAGCTAGTCAGTCTATTCAGTAGGTGTAATGTATTGTACGTTGCTTCAGAAGTATTGCAAGTATTACGTACAACAATAAAACAGTGCATTGACATAAAAAAGGAAATTTACTTTTGGTACTTAAGTACTTTTAAAAGCAAGTACTTCTGTACTTTTACTTAAGTAAAAATCTGTCTTTACAACTTTTACTTGTAATGGAGTAATGTTTGACCAGCGGTATCTGTACTTTCACTCAAGTAATGGAGTTGAGTACTTTGTCCGCCTCTGCATTTAAAGCTGTCCAAATGAAGTTCTTAATGCATATTACTAATCAAAAATTAAATTTTTGATATATTTACAGTAGGAAATTTACAAAATATTTTCATGGAACATGATCTTTACTTAATATCCTAATGATTTTTGGCATAAAAGAAAAATCGCTAATTTTGACCCAAACGATGTATTGTTTGCTATTGCTACAAATATACCCGTGCTACTTATGACTGGTTTTGTGGTCCAGGGTCACAAATAATGTACATAATGCAATGATTTGATTGTAGATGACAGCATGTACCTGATGATCTGCCTGTGTTCGGGAGGGTGTGGTGGACACGCTAGCTGGGGACGAAGTAGGTGTAGAAATGTTCTCATCAGTAGCTGTTAATGGTATACGATGAAGGACAACCCTTGGCGAGTATCCTGGCGGCAAGGGCGGCTCCTCATCGGCATGTGATTCTAAACCAGAGCTTCTGCTTCCACGCAAAGCCAGAGATGCCTTGTCCATCTCATTCCTAAGAATACAAACAGATGTTTTTACTGTGAACAGCACTAAATATTCTGATTTCGACAATCTGAAAAGAATTACATACCATGTCATTGGCATGAAATGGAAAACATCCTTACCCTCTAGAAGTGGGTTTTACAGTGACAGGCGTGCTGTGATGCTTTGGTTGCAGGACACTTTGAGCACTGCAGATTTCCTCTACAGATAACCTTTCTAGCTGTACCCGGCATGCACTTGAGATCTCTCCTGTTTGTTGTCTTGTTGGAGTTCCCATGGACTCTTTCACTTTTGATGTCGGAGTTCGCTGAGGTGTTGTCGGGGCAGCTTGGGTTGACTTCAGCATATGAGGTTGATCTTTAAGGCGTCTTTCAGGTGACCTTAGTGTCATCTGAAATGTACCTTTTTGAGAGAAATCAGAAAAAATAAATCAATATTACAAAAAATAATGGAGACAAAGATTAATAACAGTCTGAGATGAGGAATGACTAACTTCTTGCTGGTGATTTTTTTGCTTGTGATGCTGGCACTCTCATTTGACTTTGTCATGTCAGAAGTAGTGTCTAATTGGTGTACCTATACAACAGATTTTTGCATTGTCATTTGCACCTTGTTTAAAGTTTTATAAAGATTAATCTCGAAAAACCTGTCCAGGTCACATTTCACTCCAAAAATTAATAAATAAATATTTTGTTCATTTTACTCCCTCATTATATATTTTTTAAATAAATAAATAATTTTATTTTATTATTTTTTAAATAATTTTAATTATTTAACATATTTTTGAAGAAAGGCTTTTTTTTTTATAAAATGTGATCTAGACACTTTTTCATGAGACTTATCCATATAAAATCAATTGTTATGAACTACAGCTAAATGCTTCTTAAAATAGCATACATTACTTGAAATTATTATTTTGCTTTATATTATTATTTTATGCATTCTTACCTCTCCTACAGCAAGGTGTTTTCCATTCCACTGCCACAGACTGACTTGAGCTCATCTCTTCCGTTTCAGTATTTGTTGCTCTCTCATTATCTGTTGACTTCTCAACCTGTGGCAGGTAAAACAATTTATATTTTTGCTGAATTTTTTATTAGGATAAAAAGTACTCAAGCGATCAATGACCTTTCAAAATACAGAAACATACTTTGACTGCATCTTCTTGAAGACCAGCAGATAAGGCCTCTTTGTGAAGGCTGCATTCAGCGGACTCATCCAATACAGGCACCAAAATATCAGACAGCACAATGTGTGAAACACCCCCAGATGCTTCCTCATGGTCCTCCGAGCCAGTGGGCAGCAAGTCAGCACTATGACAGAAAGACCAACCCATTAGTAAGTAATTTGATATTTTGGTGAAAATGTAAAATGTACAGATCAGAGGATAAAGTCACTCATACCATGTCTCAGCACTACATTGTGTTGACTCCGACTTTAAGATTGACAGAGGAACGGTTTGTGATTGCTCGCCACTCTTAGGGGAATCTCCAGTCTTTCTTTTGGGAAACATCATCTTTACCAATAACTTGCTTTAAAAGCAAGGGGCATAAAAAAGAATCAAAAATGTTACTCAAAGAAAATTCATCAAATTGTTACAGAAACTAAACAGTGTGTTGAGAAAAGACACAATTTTGAAAGTGTTTCATCACCTTTGCCCTGAGTGGGTCTTTTCCTCTTGGGTGATACTGATGGTCCCACATTTGATGAGTGTGACACTTGACAGAACAGGTCTGCGGTATCTGGATCCTCTCTCACCTGTAGTATATATTTCAAATAAAAGTCAAATTAATTATGGGTATTAAAATTTTTGCCAATTTGAAATAAAAATGTACATTTAAATATCCAATATTGACCAATACCAATAAAAATATATATCTGCCAGTACTCCTTACTCATTCTGCCATTCAGCTAACTAACCTGAGATCTTCCTTCCTCATGAGGGCTTTTCTCTCCAGCTTTTGTCCATTCATTTCTTAAAGGGGTCATATGATGCGATTTCATTTTTTCCTTTCTCTTTAGAGTGTTACAAGCTCTTGGAGCATAAAGAAGATCTGTAAAGTTGCAAAGACTAAAGTCTCAAATCCAAAGAGATATTCTTTATAAAAGTTAAGAGTTAGCCACACCTACCTAAAACGGCTCGTTCGAACAAAAATAATGTTCTTTTTAGCAGCATCATATGACCCCTTTAAATCATCTTCCATTTTCTCACAGATGGGGATCAACATATCTGTCAGCAGCATGTGAGAAACACCCCCATGTGAAACACTTATGTGAATGCAGAGACAACCTGCTGGCTCTCTTCACCCATTTCGAGACTGCTTTGGACAGAACTTCCACTCGCCATATGATCGCCGTTTTCCATTTCAGAGGAAACCGGCACCAATATATCAGGCAACACCACGTGACACGCATCCTCATGCCTACCCTCTATTTTCAGTTCCACTGGAGGCAATTCAGTGCTATGACAAAAAGTAAAAAAAAAATTGCCTATAATAATTGTACACAGATTGAGGGATATTTATTAAAATAGATGTTTCTTACCATGCTGTTGATTTTACAGTGCTGAATGGTATAAGCTGTTGAAGTTGTGAGGATGAAGCAATCCCAGCAGGCTCTCCGTCTAATTCCTCCTTTGGAATATCAGAGAAATCTTCTTGCTCGGATCTCTGTTCCACTTTAATGGATTCTTCTTTAATCAGAGGTTCTGGTGAAATTATTTGAGTTGTGGCTGGATCATTATACCCAAAGTCAGATAGCTTCTGTCTAGAACAATCGTCTTCAGTAGAAAGACGATTTTGGGGAAAACGAAGACCCGTTTTGGGGATTTTTGGCTTCACTTGCAACTTGCCTTGAGAACAAGGAAATAAAAAGTTAAACGTAATGAAACCAGTTTGTTCTCAAGTGTCAAGCAAGTAAGTTTGAGCTTCCATTTATCCATGATGTGCTTTATGTATGCATGTATGTTGATCAATAAAAGCCAAAATTACGTATAGTGTCTTTTCTTAAGACTTGGATTAAACCACTTAAAAATATTAAGTTTGTGTTTCAAAGATGAACAAAAGTCTCATGGGTTTGTAATTACATGAGGGTGAGTAAATGATGACTATTTTACTTGTTGGGTGACTATCCCTTTAAAATGATAAAATAAGTCAGTTAAAGGGACATTAATATCATTACCTCTCCTAAAGGGCATAGTCTTCTCTTGAGATGCAGATGATGACACACATGATGCCTCTCTGCAAGTATCAGGCTTTTTAGAAATATCTGCCATTTTTTCCTCCTGTGGACACAAGTACTAACAAATTAATGTGATGTGTTCCTAGTAAACTTGAAATTTTAAGTTAAAAATTAACTTCAAGGAGATTAAAAAAAAAACATAAATACTTAAAATTGAGCTTTATTTCTGGGAAATGGACCACTCGTCAAGCAATTTCATAACATATTGAGGACTAATGTTTTGTTTAGATATAAACAAAAACACTTACTTGGTCAATAACTGAAGGAAGAGATTTCGCACTCTCTGTAAGACATATAGATAAGCCCTCAGGTATTTGGAGCTCACTATCATGAGGGCTTTCCTTTCCCTTATTAAAAACATCCTTCATTTCTTCTGATGAGAGTACGAAGGCATCAGCCAACACTATGTGTGAAATACCCTCATAAGCAGCTTTGTTGTTCCCCTCAGACTCCTTTATGAATGTACTGTGCACCTGTGAAGAAACACTTATGTGAATGACTGATTTATACAGAAAAAACTGGTCTGTTTCAATAGAGAACAGCCTCCGACTCACTGGAGGGTCAACAACAGAGTCCTCATTCCTCTGAAGTTCTGTTCTGAGAGGACATTCCCACTTCAGGTGACTCTCATCTCTCATATCTTCAGACGCTGGCACAATGGCTGTTGATATCACGCCATCACGCTCACTGCCTTCAAGGCTTGAGTGGCTTTCAGGACCAACTGTTTCCTGCACAGATAGTTTCTGGTTGGACTCGATCTCAGTTTGTGCTGTGGCTTGAGATGTTGGTAGATTCTGACTGGGTGCACAGTCAAACTGGCCATTTTTTGAAGGCCCAACCTTCACACATGGCTTTAGCTTCGGCTTGACCTTTATCTTGCCTTCATGGAGAGATCAGACAGGATATTACCATCTCATCTACATGAATATACCAGTTTTAATATATGACATAACTGTTGAATGCAAGTGAACGTCCTACATCTCCTTTGAGTAGGTGCTTTAGTTTCTGGGGATTCTGTCAGGATCTCATCCAACTTCAGCTTTTACCAAAAGAGAAAACATTTTAATTTCCAAAACTGCTACAAAATATAAACACTCCGCAAATTATGATAACAAAAGGGAGTACTACATCATACCGTGGCAGAATTACAAGAGAACATCCCGGGTGGACTAATTAAAGAGTTCACACCATCACAACTGCTTTCCAGTGAGGATATCAATTGTGTGCTAACATCATCTGCTTCTTCCTTTGAAAGAGGATCCAGGGAGTCATCCACCACCTTGCGAGAACTACTTTTACATAGATTACTGGTCTCTTCAGACGCCATGTTCAGAGATGCACTACAAAACAAGGTCATCAAGGATGAAAGGAATGGATGATCAAGGATTTTGTTTTTTACTGTGTAAAACGTTACCTAATTAAATCTAGACTGGAAGGGAAATGTACCTGGAAGGCTCTAATGTGAAGGAAAGAGAATGTGAACTGCTTGAGAACAGCAAGGGTGTCTGGACTTGTGCTGGCTGCAGTTCATTAGGGGGAGTGTCCTGCTGCCCAAAGGCAGCCTCATGGGACAGCTGAGAGGCTGGAATCTCATATAGAGTTAAAATAAATGTGGGCTCCTCCTCAGAATGTTTATCTGTGACAAGGAAGGAAATTGTTAAAAAAATAATATACGCTACCATTCAAAGTTTAGGGTCAGATTTTAAAGATAAGTTAAAAAAAATAAATAAATTAATACTTTTATTTAGCAAGGATGCATTAAATTGTCAGTAAAGATGTTTATAATGTTAAATACATACAAAGAATCTTGAAAAAATGTATAGCAGTTTCCACAAAAAAATATTAAGCAGCACAACTAAAATAAATAATAGTAATAAGAAAGCACCAAATCAGCATATTAGAATTCTAATAATATTTCACAGTATTACTGTTTTGTTGAACAAATAAATGCAGCCTTGGTGAGCTTAAGAGACTTCTTAAAAAAACAATTTTTTTTTTTTTTTAATCTTACCAACCCCAAACTTTTAAACAGTAATGACAGCACAGTACATTTACAATATTGTATTTATATTCATTTTATATAGTATTTAAATTTCTCTGGATCATGTGTTCATGTCACCACTACCAATTGCACCTGTATCCACTCCAGCTGAATCTGAAATTTCAGATTTTGCATTTTCATTGAGAGAGGCACTGCATTCCTGCCAGAAAAAAATCATTAGTTCAAAAGCTGTTTATTCCATTCAGCAAACACAGAATACACAAGGTACTGTTTGTCAGAACTCTACCTCAGAAGCTTCTGATGACTCCTCTGTGCCGTCTTGATTTTCTGAATCCTGCTCATCTGGTATTTGAACGTCTTCAGCTGCAGACTCACTAAACTGCATCCTAAAGCAACATTTAAACAACATATTAACCTTCATTTAATAAGACTACATAAATTATTAGAAACTCTTATCAATTAAAGCTGCTAAAAAAAAGCTACATTGTACATACATGTCCATATCACACAGGTTGCTTGCAGGTTCGTTTGGAGGATCAGAAAAAGATGAAACCGGGCTGTGCGCTTCAAATAGTGCAGATGAAGCATCACTGAGAACTGGGTCTATAAGAAACCGATCAAATGAACAGACTCAATCGTTTGCGTGTATACATAAAGCATGGTTTCTAATCAGTTTTGTTCTAACATGGAGTTTAAATATGTGGACTAAATATTTCTATAAAGAAAATCAAATCAGATCAAACTTATTAAATATAATAAAACTCTAAAACCCACCATTTTGTTCTTTGTTTCCTTTACCAGTGCCGTCCACAAGAACTTTTGGGGCTGAAGTTTGTTTTAAGCTAAGTAATGGGACAGGGGACAGGAGATCCTCATCCTGTTTATGTTCCTGTAAATTTCCTTCAGATGACAGAAGCTTCTCTTCTCTGGAGATCTTCTCTTTGTCATGATCCAAATCACTATGCTTGGCTTTAACAGGACTCTTATGTTCAGGCGTCTCTGCAGGATCTAAATGAAGATGTCATGTCTCAATCATTGGCAGCAACACTAGTGACATTTAAAGCAATATTCTCAATCTGAACAACATGAATCCCACCTTCATTAGGCTCTGAGGTCTGTTGAGGGTTTATCATGACCAGAGATGCCCCTTCCAGGTTGGTGGGTGTTTGCTTATCAAACTGACCGCGCCTCTCTGGGGCAATACTGCCCTGAGCATAAACTGAGGAACCACCAGCAGAACAGCTGTACAGATGACACCACAGAGCAAAGGCATTGTTAAAAACATTCAAGACAAACCCTGTTAATTTGAGCAATCTACTGATTCATCTGCCACTGCACACCTGACTGGAATAATCCTCTTCAGCTCTGTCTGAGGTTCCTCAATCATGGTGTCTGTGACTTCAGACTCAACAGCTTCTGAATCCTGTTCCTCCTGATCAGTAATTCGATCTTCATTCTCAGACGTCCGAGATGGAGACCTTTCAAATTCTCCTCTTCTTTCAGGCACATCTGTAAAAGTCATTGTCTTTTTACTTTTTTTGGATCTGCTGCAAACCAAGTTAAGCACTTTAATTATGGATTTTTTTATGTCTGAAAAAAGTCTTCTGTTGTACCTTTGTCTGACGGTGTGGTGTCAGGAACCAGAGGCTTCTCAAGGAAGGGTACGATCTCCTGGTCCTCTGTCTTACTCACTATTGGAGGACTTCCTTATTTAGAGAAGTGGTACAGAGACAAATATGTAAAATTAAAATGAGTTAAAAGGAAAAAACAAAGACAGAGAGACAAAAAAGAAGGAGGGAAAGATGGACGGAAAGAAAGACAACCAAATATATATACAAACAATGCTTTTAATCTTACCAATTGATGTTAAGGAAGGAAGATCATCTACTGTGGTTTCTGCTTCATCATCCTGGACGTACAAAAAGGCATTAAAGAAGAGAAAACTCACTGCAAGTCAAATGTATGTTTGGTTCCCTTTCATGGGAACTTCGAACTGCGTCCTCTAGGGGTCGCTATGGGGAACGCCTCGTCGTGACCCGTGTCTGAAGCATACATTGAAAAAACACCAACTCGTTGGCCGGCGACAGCCATGACGTCACTACCGGTGCGACTAGAACCATGGTTACATAAGTAACCTGAGACGTTTTCCATCACATCATCAGAACACGCACTCAAGTCTCTCCTTTGACAAAATCCCTCACCTTAACATCCTGAGGGCCGCTCACTTCTGGAGTAACACTACATGTAAGCTCTTCCTCAGGACGGTCCCTGTGCTCTTCAACAAGGCATTCATTTGGAGCAATCTTCACTTGGACTTCCACAGGACTGCGACATTGCAGCTGCGTTGAGTCACGTTTGAAAGACGGGGTATCTGGATTTAGAAAGAACACATGCCCTCATTCAGAACAGCAAACAACACACAGCATTATACACTCTACACAGGCTACTGGACAGTCTTCTTAGCTCATGGTTTATATGCATCTCAAGCTCACTTTCATTCAGAGGTCTGCGGATGGACTGTGCTGCCTGGCTCAGACTGGGTTTGGGCTTGGAAAACCTCCTTTTTTCAGCAATGCTTAGTTGGGCAGAAACGGAGGCAGTGTCGGTTTCCTTCACATCTTGATCTTGAGAGACCCTCTCTTCTAGAGCACCACTAGAGGAGCCGTGTTCATCAAGACCATCCCTCTGCTCTCCCACCTGCAAATCACATCAACAGTCACTGTTATGATAACTATTTGAGCAATGCACAAATAATAACAGATCACACAAAGAACAAACTCCTCCAGTACTGACATGATGGCCTTTGGCAGGTGCCGTGTCCTGCGGACTCTCAGAGGTTGTTGATTCCTCTGCAGTGGTTTGTGCTTGACTCCTGAGGTAGTGCTTCACTTCGGCATGAGACACCAACACAACTGCTCTTGTCAGTAATGTCTGACCTTAAGAGGATATTAAAAGAAGCATTACACCCATTTTCAACTGGTAATATGTGTTGCACCCCAACAACAGATCTGTGTTTGAGATTAGATAAAGAGCCTAGAAACAGACTCTTGGTAATGTCATCCATTTGCATTCATTTACATTACCATTCAAAAGTTTATACTGTTACTCAGCAAGGATGGATTAAATTCATGAAAAGTGATGGTAAAGACATTTATAATGTTTCAAAAGGTTTCTATTTCAAATAAATGCTGTTCTTTAAACTTTCTATTAATCAAATAATCCTAAAAAATGTATCTCAGTTTCCATAAAAAATGGCACAGCTGATAACAACAAGAAATGTTTCTTTCTCTCCAAATCAGCATGTTAGAATGATTTCTGTAACACTGAAGACTGGAGTAATCACTTGAAAACAGTTATTTTACACTAGAGTAAGTATGAGTACAAATTTCTACGACACACAAGTGCTCACTTTGTCGAACTGGTCTTACTACGACGATATAAATATAAAAACATCAATATGAAAGCATACTCACCATTTACTTCAGATGGAGTTAAAAACTCTAAATGATGTAAATTTAAATCCTAAAAAGTAAAAAGGTAATTGGTCTCAACTATACAGAAGTGTATTATCTAAAATGAGTAGTTAAGTCTTTCTATAGGTCTGTTTACATTCAAACCCTGAACATAATAGTGACATATTTAAAAACTCTGTAGAATAATACATTACATTTACATTTAGTCATTTAGCAGATTTTATCCAAAGCGACTTACAAATGAGGACAATAAAAGCAGTCAAAACTAACAAAATAGCAACAATATATAAGTGCAAATGACAAGTCTCGGTTAGCCTAACGCAGTACACGTAGCAAGGTATATATATATATATTATACACACACATATACACACACACACACACACACACACATAAAGAAAAACAAGTAGATAGAATAGAAAAAAATAGAAAGCTACTAGTTTTTTTTTAAATAAAAGAAGATAAATAGATAAAGTAGAATTAAAATAGAATAGAAAGTGCTAGAGTTAGAGGGTCAAATAAAAAATGAAATAAAATCATACAAAATAATATTCCACATCAAAATACTGTACAACAAAAACATCTTTGGTTTCATTGAAGTACAATGCACTACATAACCATAAATCTATACATATAATGATCATAGCTTTAAAGTATTACAGAGCACTAAACAGACAACACCTTTATACTGTAGTGATTTCTGGCACTGTTATGTTAATGTAGGCCGAAACAGATCCATGTCACACTACACAAATTCAAAGCTTCTCTTTTTTTCCATTATTGTAGTAAAGTTGAGCACATGCAATTAGAGCTATTTGATTTACCTCCTCCATGCGTTGATCAGCCTCCATCCCTTTAGAGTCCTGGATGCCCAATTGATTCGGCATGGCAGTGCTGCTCATGTCCTCTGGTGATGGATGTGAGCCAGTATGACACTGGTCTATCTGATCCCCTTCTGAAGCAGTCAGATTCTGCTTGACCTTTTCTGCTCTCGTCTGCCGCCCAGGAGAACGTTTGGAGGAGCTTTGTGAAATCTCCTCCTTAGTTGAGCTCTCTGGAATGAGCTTCACCCCGACACATGAGGCAATTGATGAAGATTTGTAATTAGCGGACTACTGAAAGAAAATCCCATACCCTGATCTTGGGAAGATAATTTTGCATACCCTTGATCCTCTTTAACACTGGGGCCTGCTGTCGAGACTTCACTACCATCACCGGAAGCAGTCAGATTGCGTTTGACCTTTTCCGCTCTCATCTGCCGTACAGGAGAATGCTGCGGGCTCTGGGAGAACTGTGGTTGGTCTTGGCTTTCACATGAGCTGTGTGAATCTTTTAGCCTTTGATGTGATATAATTTATAACAGCTGAAAGAATGATTCCCCCCCCCAAAAGATCACGGTGTAGTACTGCAATGTGTTGAAAGAATGAATCATAATTTACCTTGGAGGAGTTCAACTACTGGCTGATTCTGGAGCTGTTCCTCTGCAAGACGGATGATCTTCAAATATAACGATCAAAAAAAAAAAAAAAATGTTTTAGGATTATCCCTAT
>NW_015635305.1:2355278-2398755 GCF_001515625.1 Sinocyclocheilus rhinocerous
GGATGATCTTCAAATATAACGATCAAAAAAAAAAAAAGTATGTTTTAGGATTATCCCTATTAATATTCATTTAAGTTATCACTAATGAAACACACTGGTGTCTCGGAGTTTGTTTAATGGAAAATTTTGTTTTAAAAAATGGTTTGTCTGGTAGATGTAAAAGCAGTATGATCAATGCAAACAAAAAAGGGGATATTTCACCAAAAGCTTGTCATCCCAAACCTGTATGACTTTCTTCAGTGAAACACAATAGAAGATATTTTCAGAAATGTCTCAATGAATGTCAACATTCTTCAAAATATCTTCTTTTGCGTTCCACAAAAGATATTCATACAGGCTTGGAGTGACATGATTGTGAGTAAATGCTGACAATTTTCATTTCTGGATAAACTATCCCTTTAAAACATTATTTTATCCTGGGTGGTTATCTATGTACTGTGGTAAACAAACAAAAAAAGAGGCTAGGCAGGTGTGGAATCAATACAAACTCCGATATGTGAAAACATACCTCATTCTCTGCTTCGCTGCAGCTCTTATCTTGACATTCTTCTGCTGTATCCTCAATCTCTACTGTTGCTTTTGGCTCGGAACACTTTTTGCCAAATTGGGCCTTTTTGAATGTTTGGAGGAGCTTTGTGAAACCTCCTCCTTAGTTGCTCTCTCTGGATAGAGCTTCTTCCTGACACATAATGGGGTAATTGATAAAGATTTGCAATTAGAGCACTGCCAAAAGAAAAATCTCTGACTTTGGTAAGACTTTTATATACCCATGATCATCTTCAGCACCAGGGTCTGTTAACGAGACTTCACTACAATCAGCACCCAGCTCAGATCCAGTACACTCTGTGTAGAACATAAAAATCAGATGAATTTTACAAAACAAACATCAATTTTCAGTGAGCACTTTAAAAATGTATTGTAATTTGTAACGTATTTTAAAATCCTCAACAACAAAAAAACCCACTACCTTGCTGTGATGTTTTGCTCTTTTTAGTCTTCCGTTTACATTTTGTAAGTTCCTGTTCTTCCTTCTCCCACTTTTTGGAGTGTTTCCATTTTTTAGTTTGGATGGCAGATGCCTCATTACGCTCGTCATTCACTGCGCCACTTTCTCCATCAGTAGGTTCTTCATTCAGTACTGTCAAGTTTACAAAAAGTATATTTTAAACATGCACACTGCAGTTCAAAGTTTTGGGGGTAAGATTTTAATTTTTTTTATGAATACTTCTATTCAGCAAGGATTTCAAGAATTAAATTGATCACATGTGACTAGATGATCCAGACTAGATTAATGTCTGCAGAAAATTCAGCTTTGCGATCACTGGAATCAGTAGTGTATATCTACAAATACAAACAGCAATTCCTTTGATGTGACACATATGCACACATAAAAATATTAATATAGGTTTAATTTCACTTACGTGGGAGTTGGTGGAGCAGTGATCTGTGTTTGAGTCTCCTCTGTGGAAAGGAAGGACCTTTTGAGATGTAAACAATCATTACCCAAGTACCTAGTCAGGAAATATAATCTGAAATATCAAAGTTCACATTCATATGCAACAGCAATGCAATAGAAGATAAAAAGAAAATAAAAATTGAAAATAAAATTGAAAACAAAATGAGATAAATCTAATGATTATGATAAGAAAAACACAAAGATAAGTCAAGGACTATGATGAAACCAAGTATCAAATAATATTTTGAATTAGAATTTATTGTTATATTTCAACTTGAATTTTATTTTAAGTTCTTATTACTTTCTGTTCTTTTTTCTTTAGCTTTCACTTATTTTTATTTCAGTTTGGTTTTAGTAATTTAATATTTCAACAAACTTTATTTGTAAAGTTTATTAAACTTTGATTTTTTTTGTAATATAATGCATCTTTGCTGAATGAAAGTATTAGCCTAATTTCCTTCAAGATCATAAATAAAAGTATTAATTTCCACAAATGTTTGAATGGTAGTGTATGTTTAATCATAAATGTTCAATTTGATTCCACACGAGAGGCAATTGCCATTTTCCAATTCAGCCCAAAATATACTTGATTTCTATAGCCAATGTCTTCCTTAAAAAAAACAAAAAACAAAAACAAATATGGTTCCAGGGAGAATAAATAGTATTTAGTAAATTATGGGGGTGCTGTCAGGGTGTACTTACATGTTCAGTGATGCTTTCTCTGATGGAGAGCCGGGCACATTTCCATCTCCTGTCGCCACAGCAGACTCTTTGACTTCCAGCTGAGACTGTGGAGAAGTTGACAGCTTTTGATGGGTGTCATCAACAGCTGTGGACCCTTGGGAGCTCTTGTCCTCAGCTGCGGGTGCCACACTTCGACCTCCTGGCCTGACATTGGGTTTAATACTAATTCTTGCTCTTCGCATCCTCTTCAAGTAACTGTGGTAAACTCAAGTCATGTATAAGCTTGCATGTCATACATACACGTCTATATAAGGATGAGGTGTCACGTGACTGAATTTGAGTTGCACTACGACTCAGTACAATACAACACAGCAATACAAACCCTATATGATATAGATTACAATTTTGTCATGTGGTCAAGACTGACTTGTTTCATCAGTCTGGTGGTGGCCATGTCTCGTGTGGCTGCTAAGCTAAGTTTTGAATGATATTGTGGACAGTACTGTAGAAATGGAGGAGATTCAAGACCACTGTTACTCTCCCCAGAAGCGGTCGACCAACAAAGATCACTCCAAAAGCAAGACTTGTAATAGTCTGCGAGGCTGCAAAGGAACCATGGGTAACTTCTAAGCAACTAAAGGCCTTTCTCACATTGGCTAATGTTAATGTTCATGAGTCCACCATCAGGAGCACACTGAGCAACCACGGTGTGCATGGCAAGAGTTGCAAGGAGAAAGCCACTGATCTCCAAAAAGAAAATCACTGACCGTCTGCAGTGATGAAGAAATGTTTTGTGGACAGATGAGACCAAACTATAATTTTTTGATTTATATGAGAAGTGTTCTGTTTGGAGAAAAGAATACACTGCATTCCAGCATAAGAACCTCATCCCATCTGCGAAACGTGGTGGTAGTATCGTGATTTGGGCCTATTTTGCTGCATCTGGTCCAGGACGACTTACCATCATTGATGAAACCATGAATTCTGAATTATACCAGCAAATTCTAAAGGAAAATGTCAGGACATCTGTCCGAGAACTGAGTCTCAAGAGAAACTGGGCCATGCAGCAAAACAACGACCCCAAGCACACAAGTCATTTTACCAAAGGATGGTTAAAGAAGGACAAAGTGAATGTTTTGGATGACTGAGTCAGAGTCTGGACCTGAATTAAATTGAAATGTTGTGGAAGGAGCTGAAGCAAGCAATTCATAGGAGGAAACCCACCAACATCACAGAGTTGAAGTGGTTCTGTACTGAGGAATGAGCTAAAACTAATACAAGATGTTGTGTAGGACTGATCAGCAGTTACAAGAAACTTTACCTGCAGTTAAGCACCACTAGCATACTACTCTTACTACCTCAGTTTGGAGTCTAGGCCTTGGCAAAATATGTAAAAATGTTTGCTTGACTTGACATTACGTTTTATGTGTGCTGAATGAACAAGCAGTCATATTAACCACAAATTTTAAATTTCCAAAACTGCTACAGCTGTTTTAAGATATAATTAATTTTGAAGTGATAATAGTGACTTGACTTGTTGCGTACTAGTTATGTAGGTAGCATGCTAGCATTCCATTCTGAACACAGCGAGTCTTAAAAAAAGTCTGAAGTGTACTTCATTCAGCACATTGTTTTTCATCTAGTTTAGAAAATGAATTCAGTTATCTGCTGATCCCATTCAAACTGATCCCATTGTACTAACAAAACTTAGCATGTGAGGCTCAAATCATTCAGCCAGTCATCACTTTATTGTGAAGTAGACCCAACTGGTCATATACAGACTTGAATACAAACTTTGCAAAAGATAAATAGGACAATTCTGAATCTATTCCACTAAAATTCCAGTTTATTGCAGCGACTACATATTTTAAAACACCTTAGTTCTATAGCATCCAAGGTAGAGATGGCATAGTGCATAACAGAGCAGATATTTATATATGTACACACATACAATTCACATAGTTCATTTTGACAAGGCTTCAGCATCCACTACAGTCAGTATAGTACACACATTGTCTTTTTTTTTTTTTGCTAATCCATTAATCCACTGAGATGAATGCATTTCTGTTACACTTTTAAACCTTGCAATATCATGTTTTTCCCACTTAATTTGTCTGGTGGAAAATGATTATATCCCCACCTAACAAAAGGGAAAAATAAAGAGCAGTGTAGTAAGATATCATTGATCAATCAGACACATCAATATGCTCTTATCAAGTATTACCTGAAGCATTCTGCACCATCATGTTACACGCAAAACAATGTGCTTAAATAGTATCATCCTCCTTATTCTATGGATAGATATTATTTTTGAAGGTGTTTATATTTGCAGAACCGCTGACAACATGCCAGTAGTAGCAATTTAGATTATTCATTCAATACAATGTCAAATCAAAACAAAAACAGAGAACTTTTGACATGATGACAGTACATACTGTATATATTAGTGAACGTCGCAAGCTCAAACAGAACACTGAATACAGATCAAAGAAAATAACATCTTGCAAGTGATGCAGTTCAAATACAGGTTGATTAGAGTCAGTTGCTCTTTTATAATGAACAGGTCAGTACAGTATGATGCTGATTGCACAGTTATCATATCAGAGCATCTCTACAGATATTATATACACTGTCTCTCTGCTGTCCATCATGTGGGTTTGTGATTGGACATTTAATATGTCCAAACTTGAATTGGATATTTCAAAAATCTGTCATCTTATTCAGTTGATATGCCAGTTCATAAAAATGTGACCAGTCATGCCCTAAAGCTTTTTGATAAATGTGGAAAAGTAAACATATAATGTCAAGATAATACTGCAATGAAGAAAGAGTGATCAAAGAAGGCAAACACTTGTCTACTGGTGCAACAATGACAAAATTGCTTTTGAGTGCTTTTAGTACAGAAAACAAAACCACTGTCATCATGTTGTCTTTTACTTATTCAGTTGATATGCCAGTTCATAAAAATGTTTCTCAAAATTAGTGACCAGTCATGCCCTAAAGGTTTTTGATAAATGTGGAAAAGTAAACATATAATGTCAAGATAATACTGCAATGAAGAAAAAGTGATCAAAGAAGGCAAACACTTGTCTACTGGTGCAACAATGACAAAATTGCTTTTGAGTGCTTTTAGTACAGAAAACAAAACCACTGTCATCATGTTGTCTTTTAGAGACAAAATGCACTCAAATTCATGTTTGTTGATCATGTTATGATCATGGTTCATAAAACGAGGAGGGTTGCACATGCTTCATTTGGCTGTGACATCAGAGCTAAGAGACCTGCTCTTGAACAGGATGCACTTTAGAGGGAAAGCTACATAAAAATGGTGCTCTGTGAAAAGCGGTTGTCGTTGTGTATCCATTAGCTTAACCACGACATTATAAAGCTGAAACATCTGGGATGGAATTGTTTTTTGCATAATTTCTTGTTCAGTGATTTGTGTTTGATCCATACTTGGACCCTATGGAGTCATCAAGATGTCCGGCTATCATGCAAATGGGTTTCCAAATGGGTCTCTGAAAGGATCTAAGCCCACAGTCTTTATGGGAGGTGCACTCTGTAAAGGTCAAAAGAAAAAAGAACCATAAATATTAAAGAAAAAGGAAGAAGAAGAAGAAGAAGAACAAACATAAACATTCTTGAGGGTTTTAGAAAACTCAAAATAATGTTATTGTTTGATAAAATGTTTCATAATCTCTTATAAGAATGCACATATACATACAGTTGCAGGTACAGATGTGCCAAACAGATTTTTTCCAACGGAGTTGTCGAATGGGTTCTGGCCTCCAATCTTCAGTTCAACTGAAATCAAATATAAACTTTTATTTCAGCTGGTTGCCAAAGCAACATTTCTCATTTTAATTTAGTTTAACTTGATGTACCAAATTAATGAAAAAAAAACTATACAGACTTTAACAAACTAGCAAAAATGACAAAAAATTACTCAAACTTAAAAAATAAAATTTTATAGAACAAAAACAAATCTAAAAATAAATTCAATCTATTAATAAAAACTATAATAGTATGGCAACGACACAAAAATATCACTGGTTAATGGTCACATGACATGCAGGTAAACTAACTTTTCATTATTATTTCCTGGATATTCCTGTATAAAATTATGCAAATATGAAATAAAAGGATCCTGGTGTATGCTGAAAGCAACATTTCTCATTTTAATTTAGTTTAACTTGATGTACCAAATTAATGAAAAAAAAACTATACAGACTTTAACAAACTAGCAAAAATGACAAAAAACACAACAAAATTACTCAAACTTAAAAAATAAAATTTTATAGAACAAAAACAAATCTAAAAATAAATTCAAACTATTAATAAAAACTATAATAGTATGGCAACGACACAAAAATATCACTGGTTAATGGTCACATGACATGCAGGTAAACTAACTTTTCATTATTATTTCCTGTATATTCCTGTATAAAATTATGCAAATATGAAATAAAGTGATCCTGGTGTATGCTGCATTCCCAAATGCATGTTATGAGCAACTCAAAATGACATCAGATGCAGAGATGAATTTCATGGCATTGTCATGTAACTGCTAAAACAGCTGAAATTTTAATTACTAACACATCCATATCTGCTCACCTTTCCTTGCTGGCACGTTTGGTGGCTTAGCCATCTGGAAATCCTTAAACATGTCCTTGATATCTCTCTTCTCCTTTTCTCCCAGAGGATCCAGGTCAACAAAAGCATTACTGTCCACTTTTGGAGCTTCTTTGGTGGCTACTGCCCGAGGTGGAACCAGTGGAGGAGGACTGGAGCTCTGCTGTCCGTCGGGCACAAGGCTGGGTGGAAATATGCCTGTCTGGAAGGGGTTCCCCAGGGTTGAATGAGGGCTCCAGGATCCATTAAATCCGTTGGAGACTGGGGTGGTGCTCCATGACGGAAGCTGTTGGGTAGTGGTTGAAGTTCCAAAACTTCCAGGAATGTTTCCCCAGGCAGGCGCAGGCGCAGGAGAAGTGGAGAAGACAGGTGCTTGATTGAAGGGCTGAGAGACACTGGTGGTGCTGGGGAAGATGGAGGAGAGCGGCTGATTCCACAGAGGAGTGCAGACTGCAGGTGGAGCTTGTAGAGACAACCCTTCTGTAAAGAAAATTTTGTGTTGATAAAAAGAAGATGAAATATTAAAAAGCTGCACTTATTCAGTGTTCCACATTTGACAAGCATCAAATGGACCATACATTCCTCTTGACACTAAGAGCCATTATTCATTTCAACACAATGGTATTCACCATATCAGCCCTCATTTTGTGAATTTTATACTACTGTACTTGAGTCTATTTGAATCATGCACATTGCTTATAAATCATGTAAAGTTTTATTTGTTCACCAACGTCTATTTTTCTATGCGTTTGCCACTTGCTAGGTATTCATTTTGGACTCTGATGTCAACTTTCAGTGACTTACACTGCATTCAAGATTTCCCTGAGAACCTTTGGCCCTGCTAGTGCCGTGCCCTACTGTTTGAGCTACAGTAATATACAGGCATGAACAGAACGACACTCATTTTAGGCTCAAGCTTTCATTTGAATGAGAATCACTGACATTTTGAAAAAGCATTTTTGGAAGCTCACGAATGTCAAGATATTTATTTATTGTCTCAAACGTCTTACCAAGAGCTGTGAGTGTGTCAGTGGAGGAAGGGCTCCTGCTGAACAGACTGACAGAGTTGACAGGGCAGGTCTCAGGTTGAGGAGGTGGTGATTCTGATTGGTTTGGTGGAACAAATGGATCTGTCCCGGGTTCTTCATTGGAAGGGGACTATAAAAGAGAAAACAAAGATAATTATAAAAGAGACTCAGCCCATTATCGAACCAAACTGGTTAAATAAAAGTAAAAAAAAAAACAGAACAGGGATTAAACAAGCATATTGTAATAGATTAAAGGGGTCGTGAATTGAGAAATCAAAATTCCCTTGATCTTTTTATATATAAGAGGTCATTGTGCTATAAAAACATCCTGTAAGTTTCAGAACTCAAAACTTTTTCATTAGTCTAAAAACATCTTATATGGAAGCCAATCTGCCAAAACAGGTTGTGGAATGTACAGTACCACTTTATGACGTAAAAGTGCGGCTAAACAATGGGTCCGCAGAAGAAGATCAATGCCTGCTTCTTCATTACTGTCTGTTTAGCCCCGCCCACCAATTTGCACATGTTGTAGGTAAATGACAAGAGCAGCAAACACAGGTCTACACAGAAACCAAATGATAAACTTTATTTGATGAACTTTATATTTAATGAAGTTCCAGAACTTATGTTCACTTCATTTTACTGCGGATTCGTTTACAAACAAGGCACAATTTGACACAGGGTTTTCAGAAAGATTGAAACCAGAAGACGATGCTGTGTCGACTATATTGGATACGATGTCACACCACGCAAGTGTGAGTAGTAACTGTTTTTATTACGTGATCCCTATTGCTTTGTCTGTTAAACAGATCGTTTGATATGTACTGAGTATTGATGCATTTTTAAACTAAAACACAGCAGCTGTGAAGGATGTAGGCTGTCAAACATACACAACTGTTAGCCAATCATAAGCAGTGGGCGTTTACTTCCGAGTCTACAATCCGCCACGCCTATTCAAAAAGAGTGTTCCGATGAGGGGGGTCAAAACAGGACAGAAAATAGCCTATTATTTCTAAATTATTATATTTTTTGATGTAAAAGTCTTGATAACATTATAAGTGGACCTCCGAAAACAGCACAAATAAAAAACAAAGGCAGTTCATGACCCCTTTAAATGAATACTTTTGTTTAGTAATGATGTATTAAAATGATCAAATGTAACAGTAAATACATTTATAATGGTACAAAAGATGTTTGCTTGAAATAAATGCTGTTCTTTTTAACTTTCTATTCATCAAAGAATGCAGAAAAAAAATTATATATATAAAAAGTATATATATATATATATATAAATAAATATATATATATATAATATATAATATATATAAAGTATATATATATATATATATATATATATAAAACTAAAAAAAAAAAACAGTTCTGTAATTTTTAACTTACCCTCATGCCGTTTCAAACGTATGACTTTCTTTCTTCTGTGAGAAACAATTTTTAGCATTCTTTAAAACATCCTCTTTGTTGTTGCACATTAGAAAGTCATAGGTTTCAATCAGTGTGAGGGTGAGAAAATGCTGACAGAATTTATTTTTTGTGTGAATTATCCCTTTAAGGCATATGCTAAATCCCACTTGAGGGAATTACCTGTTACACATTCAGACAGAATACACACCTGTAGAAATGTACGCACACACACACACACACACACACACACACACATCAAGAAAGCAAATGTAGCCTAATGTGATGGGAAAGACATTAGCAAATCCATCCTTACCTTATGAGTACAACTCACTGAAGCATTAAAAATTGAGGCAAACAACATTACCAATCATGAAGTGGTGTTAGATATAGATTAGAGAGCTTAAAGTCACAAGAGACATGAAAGAAAGAAAAAAGAAAGCTTTGAGAAGTGCAGTAGAATGTTATTTATCAAATTAAAAAGCAAGATATAATACAGTGTCATCAGTGCAACCTCACCTTTACACTCCTCCTGCCCCTCCCGGCTTTCATGTTGAGTGGTGGAGGGCTTATAATGACCGAATCCTTGGTTTGATTGACAGGTGGCTCTATGCCTCCATTCTCATGTTTCACTCCATTCTGCACCGGCTGCATTTTCTCTGAACCTCCCACAAACGGATAAGGCATCGCTTTCCCGTGTCCGTTCTGCTCTTCAATTGGGACAGTATTCTGAGTCCAGCTAGTGGCTTCCGCAGCTCTGCCATCTAAAGGCCAATGGCCATTACTGAGAGCATGGATGATTGTCCTGTTGGAGAGTTGGTCAAACTGCTGGCCTAAGTAGTCAGAGTCACCATTCTTAGGGCCACCATTAAACAAGTTATTAGGGCTGTGGTTGGCTGTGGCAGAGTCGTCCCTGATTGATTGATCGTCACTTTTGGAAAATGGGTCATCACTGAACGGGTCATGGATAGGGGCGGGGAAGAAGTTGTGTTGAGAAGAGAAGGGGTTCTCAGGCGAGAGGCTGGATGGGGCTCTGGGGACAGAAGACGAGGTGAAGGGGTTTCCTTTAACACAGTTCTGATTGCTGTCTATCTCAGTGGACAAATCCATCAACAGGATGTCCTCAGACTCCTGAAAGAAGATTTGAGGAGGGAAGAATAAATAATAAGCTGATGTCAATAACATAGATGAAGTCACGCATGAAGTAAAATACATTTTAGGTGCTGTGTTCAAGCAATCAGAAATTTTAACAAGATGGGCATGCATGACGTAAGTGTAGGGCTGCCAACCATCCTGTATGATACACAATTGTTCTGTTTTTAAGGGAAAAATTGCATTTCATTTTCCACACAGGATGCAGTCTGTCCTGAATTTTAGCATCTTATACCCACACAGTTAAGAACAATATTTTTCCATTTGAATCAGTTTTACACAACCATTCGAAAGTTTGGGGTTGGTAAGACTTTGGGAGGGGGAAAAAAAATCAGAAACGCTGCATTTATTTAAAAATACAGTAATATTGTGAAATGTTATTACAATGTAAAATAACTGTTTTCTTTTTGAATTTTTTTTAGCTTTTGATCCTGTGATGGCAAAAGCGGAATTTTCAGCAGCTATTACTCCAGTCATCAGTGTCACATGATCCTTCAGGAATCATTCTAATATGCTGATTTGGTGCTCAAGAGACATTTATTGAGCATTTCATTATTATCTTTGTTGAAAACTGCGGCTTAATATTTTTGTGGAAACTTATTTTTCAGGATTCTTTGATGAATAGAAAGATAAAAACAGAATTGATTTGAAATGGTAGGTTACATACAAGTGAAAAAACAATCAAAAAAAAAAAAAAGTCAAAAACAAATTACAAAAGATGGATGTGAAACACAGAGAGTTGTGAATTGCCCTAATACTGGAAATGCTGCACAGACGCTACATTTGACAGTACGCAAAGAATCAAGGAAGAAGAAAGGGCAGCTACTACTAGCTTTTCTTTTTTTTCTTTAATTGTAAATGGTGAAACCCAAAGACATTTGGGTTACACTTTACTTGAAGGGGTGTGCATAAGACTGACATGACACCTTCATAATCATGACATGACACCTACATAATCATGACATGACACATGTCATGAATATGAAGGTTTTTTATGCATGTTTATGACAACTGTCATTAAGTGTCATTCGCTCAGTTATGTAATTTTTAATGCAAAGATGACATTGTCTGAGATGTCTGTTATGGGCTATGGTTGCTTAAGTGTTTTTCCCCAATATACCATGCTTTCGACAACAAAACACGGGTTGAATAATGGATGACTTAAAACGAATGAATGCACACATTACCTGATCTTGTTCTCTCACAGTGATTGCAGTGTTAGAAGTTAGAAGAACAAGACTCTGCATCAACACCACTTTTGAAAAGTTCACCATGAACGTAAATGCCAAGCAGAAGATGAGGGGCTACGGGAAGACTCATTCTTTTTGTGGAAACTCATATATATTTTACATGTAACCTATTTAACTCTTTCAAGGGGCTAAGAATTCATAATTTTGAAAAAAGAAAAAGGAAAAAACAGCCTCATTCAGCTTTTAAACTCTTCTAAAGTGCAGTGTCTTCAAACAACTGAGCCTTGTTGAGTTTTTGGTGCTTGTTATTTTCGTTGGCCTGAACCCAGGCCTTCTACTCCCCATGACGGCATTTTCTTCATTTGAGGTCAATCAAGCACCAAAGACTAAGCAAGGACTATAGCAGGACATGAGACTTGTCTGAATGCCGCTAGTCTCTTTCAAACAGCGTAATGTCTCATTTGGATAATGTTGCTTTGGTCTGGTAAATGAGCTGGTGTATAATAGATTTCCGTGGAAATAACATTAATAATGTTAGTGTATCTTTTTGTGTTAATAAAGCAGAGTGTTACCATCAATACAATCCATTAATAACCAAAACTGGAGTGAAAAAGTCTCCCATTCAGTCTGAATGTGTATATTTATACATGAGTATGTGTGACTCATTCTTGCCCAACAGTCTTACCGAGGGAGAGTTTAAGTCAGGTGGGGTCGACATGTCTCCAAACAAGTCCAGCTGTTGGACGCCCTGCAGCACAGAGTTGAAAAAGGAAAAACAAGATTCAGACCAGATTATGGAAGCCAAACAGAGTCAGAGTAACCAAAACACCTAAGAGAAGCGCTATTCATACTGTGGGCAAATGAATAGGAGGAAATGAGCAGTGAAGAGAATGAGGAGAATGGCCAGAGCTGCTCTGTGATGCGTCTCAGTTATTTCCTGTCTGCTAACTTCATTAGCTTTCACCCCCTGAGGAGACTAGTTTAGGTGCTGTGTGCAAATGGTGAACAACAACATGAAGACAACCCAGCAGGGGGCTTTAGGAAGTGGGCCAGAGCGACACAATTCTACTGCTAACTCTGCCTTCAGGTTGGAGACCACTAACAAAATACTTCCACTGTTTTTTTGCAAGATCAGAACC
This sequence comes from Sinocyclocheilus rhinocerous, assembly GCF_001515625.1. NCBI lineage: Eukaryota > Metazoa > Chordata > Actinopteri > Cypriniformes > Cyprinidae > Sinocyclocheilus > Sinocyclocheilus rhinocerous. The sequence goes on from NW_015635305.1 coordinate 2,367,976, forward strand.
ATTTGGTAAATGTAAACCATACCACAATAAATCATACTTACTTTTCTGTCATTGTGTGAACCTTCATTGCCATTCTGTTGAGGTAAGATTGACAGAAATTGAGATACTAGTTGCACTGGCAAAAATATACAGTATGATATGAATATTTGGCAGCTGAAGCGTTTAATGTCTCAATACTTACTTCCATCACTTTATTATTTCCATCCTAAAGAGAAAACAAGATCTGATTAGTAGGTCAGAATAAAAAATGACTAAACATGACAAAAAGCAAGAGAGACTAAAGCACAGATGAACAGAAAGTCACACTAGATGGCAATGTTTTCAGTCTTCATGTTATGTCCGAGACATGCACTAATGCGTTATAAATTTACATAAAGTCTATAACAATGTTTGAGTAATTCAGGTTGTGATGATACATACTATACACTACCTTTCAAAAGTTTGAGGTTGGTAAGATTTTTTTAATGTTTCTGAAAGATGTTTCTTATGCTTAGTAAAGTGGCATTTATTTGACCAAAAATACAGTAAAAACCGTAATAATGTGAGATATTATTACAATTTAAAGTACGTTTTCTATGCTAATATATTTTAAAATATAATTTATTCATGTGATGGCAAAACTGAATGTTGTTCATCAGCCATTACCTCAGTCTGCAGTGCCATGATTCTTCAGAAATCATTTTAATATGCTGATTTGGTGTTCAAATAAAAATTCTTATTATTTTCAATAATGAATAATATTCTTTGAATAGCAAAAAAGTTCAAAAGAACAGCATTTAAATAAAAATCCTTGTATAATTAAAGATGTCTTTACTGTAACTTTTGATCAACTGAATGCATCCTTGCTTAAAAAAAAAGTTTTGATTTCTTAAAAAAAAAAACATTTTTAAACAGTAGTATACAAAACTTGTTGCATTGTTAATATACTACATTTGATGCACGCATGTGTGTACTGTAAAGGTTTCTCAGCAGCTCATACAGCCTAAAATCATCTAAAAATCATTTCAAGAGGTCCCGCACCTTCTTTGAACCCTCAACTTCTTTTTTCTTCATATTGAAGATTAACTGGAAAAGATCCTTCAGGTCAATGACAAGAGGCTCTGCCTGAGTGAAAACACAAACAGTGTGTTAAAAGGCATGCTTCCTGCTGGTTTATGGGTGAATGTTTTTATGTGGGGGGAATGGTTTCTTTTTTTTTTATAACAGAGCTACAAAAAAGACGGAACAAGTTTGCCTGTATGTGCCTAAGGCAGGAGAGTGTGAGGAAGGAAAGAGCTTTGCTCAATAAAATCTCACTGGACCTGCTGTGCAGTTTTAATGGCGAAGAACTGGTGCTGGCCTTCCGCACCGCACACATAGCCAAACGCTCTGCTGTCAGTGACATCTCGAGCGATGAAGGAGATCTTATTTACTGCGTGCTCCAGTAATGTTGCCTGGAGAAGTCAAAACAAAATAACAATGAGTACTGTTGGGTTTTAAATGATATTTCTGTTGAAGAGTTTATACTAGTCGGTATGAATGAAGAGTAAGTGAGAAAAACACACCCCTGTTTTCTCATCAGTAACAGTGATTCCTGAGAGAGAAATGTTCACCCAGACTCTCTGCTTGTGTTTGCCCTGAGAACGAGCTGCCACCGCCTTGCCCTGTGATCACAGAGGAAAAAGACAAATGAATGATTACTAAACAATATTTTGACTGCTTGATCCTGGATGTAGTCAGTATCCTGCTAACAACTATCTGTCAAACCTTTTGGACAATTAAATAAATTGTGTAGGAAACAAATGGGATTTTTCTGTCTCTTAAAATATCTTACATTACAAAGCGAAACAAATTACAAAGGTCATAAGAATTACTTCACACAGTAACATTTATGTCAAAAATACTGGAAAAACATTTGTTGGCTCAATTATTCTCTTTCTGCAGAGAAATGGTTCCTTCTGATCTATCTTTCTTCTCAAATCTAACAATCTTGTTTTTTTTCTTTTCCACAGTTTACTCTTTGGTGGAATTAAAGGTCCCATATTGTCAAAACTGAAATTTCCTGGCTTTTTTCATGATAACTGAGGTCTAGGTGCTATGTAACTACCATATAAGTTTCAAAACAGTCAATCCACAGTCAAATGCACACAGCCTGCATAAAGTAGCTGTGATTTTTCACGAACCGTTGTGACTTCCATAAAAAGGTGACATCAGAACTACTCAGTCACCGCCTTCAGTCACCACCCCGAGCACTGCCCACAGTCCCATGTTGCCAAACCCCCAGACAACATCGCGTCCATGCCATTGCTGAGCAACAACAACACGGAAACATGTCGAGAAAACGCTGTTCAGTCTGGATGTCAGGAAACTACATCATTGCACAGTAGGGCTGTGATGGTCGCCGTGACAACCGCGTCAACCGTTGTCTATTGCCACCGGTGGTAGTGCACATGACGTCACACACTCTATAACAATAGCAATCTCTTCCCTGTCATTATCCTTATGTGGTTAACGCAGTAAGCACAGTGAAGGTTTCCGTGTTCTACGTCCGAACGCCGGCTCATTATTGGCCAAAGCTGCACATGTGAGCAGCCGTCGACTGTGTTAACGACATCTTTAGTACCTTTATGGATCTTGAGAGTTTGGGTGGCGTTGCTGTCAATGGAGGCCTCTCTGAGCCATCGGATTTGATCAAAAATATCTTAATTTGTGTTCTGAGGATGAACGAAGGTCTTAGGGGTGTGGAACAACATGAGGGTGAGCAATTAATGACAGAATTTTCATTTTTGGGTGAACTAACCCTTTAAGGCACTATATTCTATAAAGCTTTAAAACAAGATGCAGTGTGAAAGTTTTATACAAATAAATCCGTCTTGTCCTATTTCACTGCCATTAGTTTTGGCTAATGGAAGTCACTTAAGATGTCTACTAAAAGGTAAACATGCATGCTTGACCTTTCACTGACCTTTAGTTTCATCATGGAGTCTTGGCTCATTTTGTCTCCTCTTGCTTCAGGCACATCATCTACACCAATCAACTTGGCTTTGTAGCGAACTCCATTACCTTTGAACCTGGCAAGGAGGAACTCGTCTGTTTTCTCTGGGCTCGCTGCAGCTGAGAAGAGGAGATAAAGAGAGATTATAATCTAAAACAAAATGTAGTACTGTGAGAATTAAAAATATTTCATTTAATCATCAGTGTGTGTTGGCATGTATTAAAGGAGAAAGAATTTAATGTTTTTTAATTAGAAAGCTTATTAAAATTGTTCAACTGCAGTGACACAGATCACCATAAACAGATACTCTATAAATGACCTCAAACACTTGTAGAGAGATTGAGACAACTGATATTTATACTTAGTTATGTGATTAATTCCAAACCAGAGATACGAATACCCTAGAAGATACCTGGACAGATTTTGATTTAGCTTTGTTAAACCTATAAAAAAGAGGCTTAAAAATATTAGGGCTGTTAATAAAGTAAATAACCATAATGATTTTTTTTTCAATTTATGTTTCAAGAAAAGAAAAATACATGTGCATATATTTTAATAAATGTGCAAATATACACTACCATTCAAAAATCAAAAAAAAAAAAAAAGAAATTAATTATTTTATTTAGCAAGGATGCATTAAATTGTGAAAATATGTGCTGTTCTTTTGAACTTTCTATTCATCATCTAGAATTCAGAAACCAGTATCATGGTTTCCACAGAAATATTTAGCAGCACAGCTGTTTTCAATAATAATAATAATAATAATAATAATAATATGAAGATTTTTTTCAACACCAAATCAACATATTAGAATGATTTGTGAAGGATCATGTGACACCGAAGACTGAATAAAAAACAACTGTACATGTCTTGAATAGGTTTATCCTTTTGAAAAGAGCTGAAAAAAGCAGGTTCTTCACTCATATATGAAACCACTAATTAAGTGTCCTTTCTGTAGTGCAGGACTAGCCCCAGTCATTTAACCTTTTTAAAATACTTCTCCATGTAATTAACTGATTACAGTTTACAGCCGTCATCACAAATGCAGCTGTCATTCAAAACAAAAGCATCTAAAATGGGAATGAATAGTGCAGTGCAGAATCATTTATGAAATCCTCTATTCTTAGAGGAATGAGAAACGATTCAGCGACTTAAGTACGGGTGTCACTGGGACTGATTGGTGCCATTCGGAAGGAACTGATGGTACCAGCTGTCTGAGAGACAGCGTTATCTCTAGCAGCTCTGAATCTCAGTCTGAATGTTATTCAATCATTGGAAATGTCAGCAAGTTAGCCAGACGCTCATCAAAATATGTGCGATTGCTCAACGGTGCAAAAAGATCTGAAGGAGGCTGATTAAAATGAACACAAAGTGCGTCAGAGAGCCGCTGATATGCTGATCATGGCGTTTTATCGGGTTCCTACTAGGGATGTCAACGATTAATCGATGATCGGTTAATTGTCGATAAGAGATGCAATCGATTAAAGCTATCAATGGTCGATTAAGCTATTTAATTTTGGGCTGCGTGCGGCTCGTGCGCAAAACACGTGCAGGCGGCTGTGAGTGACGGTGACGGTATATAAATGCAACGGGATAGGAAACATACGGCGCGCTCTCTTCATTTTATCAAATGATCATAATCACATCTATTCATTTTACAATCCTGCTACTAGCATTTTATTCAGACTAAAACCCCTTTAATTCGGGTGAGAAAGCGGTTTTTATTTTTATTTTTTGAGTGGCTTTTGCACATCCTGTCGTGCCGGTGACTGCGTGCAGCTGCAATAGACGCATTTTGCAGCGTTAAGGTTAACGATTAATCGATTAATTGATCGTTCATTTAAACGACGATCGATCATGGAAATGATCGAAAATTGACATCCCTAGTTCCTACCAATACATGTTTTAATATAAATGTCTGGCCACATTCTAGCCCTGAAATTGTGTTGTTTTGAATATGTGCCACATTATTTGCACATTATTAGTTCAGTCCTTCTTCCTCGGAAGCAACTCCTCTCCTCTTCATTGGGTCTTTTCACTATCATCTAACTCTACTAGCCTTTTGATTCTCTGGACTTTTTGCCATTTTATTTTGTCTGTCTGCCCTGTGTCTCAGTTCAGAGCTCAGCTGACTATGTGGCGATGTCCCCTTTTGGCCAGTGGCGCTGCTGAGATGGCAGAGGCCGAGCGGAGAAAGAGGGAGTAAGCCAGACACAGAGAAACAAAAAGAGACTGAGAGAGAACAGCCTGGCGGAGGCCCAGACCTCATGCCTTCTGTGGCCAAGCTGAGGGACAGCATTGACATTCATCCCATGCAGGAACTCTACAGGCTTGAGGTTTCTGCTCTACAACTCCCAACCAACGTGAACATATAATACCTGTAAATATGTGCTTGCCTTAAATAGACACTAAAAATAAGAGTTCTTTACATGTAACAACAGTTCTATTTAGAACCATATCATACTGAAGAACACTTTTACGCTGAAATGGTACATTGTGTTAGACTTTAAGGTTCTTCATTCCCGCCTTTTTGTTTTTCAAATCTGTAACTGTCAAAGTCACCTCATTATTCATTTTCTGGAGCTCAGCTATCCAACTACACAGACGATCACTCTCAACAGGCAAATGATTTCTTTCTTAAAATGTCAATAAATTTTAACTTTCAAATCGGTTTCCTAACAATCGTGTCTTTTCATCTTTTTAGAACACGCATGTGTGAGCAGCTCCATTCAGTTGAGGATACTTCTCTCTTCTTCTCCACTAAGCAAGTAACAGAAATAGTGAATTGATGATCTGTATTGTTAGATTTTTTTTTATTATTACTTGGGATTATGCATAAACATACCCAGTAACATTAAACATTAAAGCTATCCCATGACTTTATATCACTTTTACCTTGTTAACATTGTGAAGGGCTCACATACTCTTCATTTTTGCTACTTTTGGCATTCATAAACATATTTGTTTTTACAAACAAATGGATGAAACACTGTAACTCTAAACTCAATTGTGTATTTCAGATGCTTTCACATCCCACATCCTCATCACCTGCAAAGAGAAACTGTCACTCAGTTACACCAAAATACACACATAATGATGGACTTAAAGGCATCACAGATGACTGGGAAGATATTTCACTGGAAATTGGCCTTCGTTAGATCTATTTTCTGTTTTGTGTCTGACTTCTTCACGTATTTATTCATGTTCAATGTCAACTGTCATTTATTAATGTATTTATGTAATAAATGAAAATAAAGAACCCATGAGATGAAGTGGGCAGAGAAATGTCAAACATACTGAAAAATGGCCAATTGCTCACAAATGAGCCTGATCATGAAGGAAAGCTATGCCATTTTTGTGCCAGTCTACATCAAAGAGTTGACTTAAAAGCCAAAAACAACAAAAACAAGTTAAAGATATGAAAGAAAAACAGGCCTATACATGAACTGCAATAACGATGTGGCTGAAAGATCAAACGTGATGTTGCAGCATTATATTTTTGTTTCTATGTCCAACACATGACTATGAAAGACCTCCTTCAACTCCAGATGCACCTCATCACCCAAATCACTGCTGGCTCCTCAGCATGAGACTGTGGGAATCATTCTGCTTGTTTTCATGCCTGTGGAAAAGGCTCATAAATAGACATGTTGGAGAGTGTCTTGCAGTCGCAGCTGGAAGGTATTGTGGAAATTGGTATGAATGAGCTAGGCAAGACAAACAATACCACTGTGCACCAGGTTCCAGCTTAGAAAAATAAATCCAGAGAAATATTGGGTCAAAGAGGCCCCTGGAGCTCTGGACAGAGGATTTTAAGTTTCTGCAGGTGACTGTTCGCCAACTTTGCCCTGCACTACACGACATGTCAAGGGATCTCCAATAGTCCTCTTCAAATAGTCCTCTTGGTGCCTTATTGTACCAGAAAGACCTTCATTTGTCAACTGTAATCACTAGGTCATAAACATAATTGCGTAATCATCATGCAACTACTGCGTCAGCTTTGCATTTAAGTACCAAAAAAGTGATTCAGATTAGGTTTAAATAGAGAAAGTCTGATCTAATATCCAAAATTTGCTGAAAATATGCTAAAGTTATGAGAATACAGAAAACATGGTGCTTGAATTTTGTACTACAAGATTGCAATTAGGCTGCAAAACAAGCACAATGTTTCTAACTGTGCTCTATAGAAGGGAAAAGGTAATACATTCAAATAGATAAATAAGTTAAACCGGCACATCTGAGATGAGGACATCAAAATATATTAAAATATTAAAATGTCAAAAGGCTTAAAGCAGTTTCTTGTGAAACTAATAAAAAGCCCACCCATGCTTAATTTCACAAAAACAAAACAAAAAAACAACTGAAACCTTCCAAAGAAAGCTAACATTTTTTAATAAACTGGTGAATTTAGGTTAACACATAACTATTAAATCATTTTTATCTGTTTCCAACTGTACAGCCAGAGAACAATATGGCAAATCCTTTGGATTCCAGACTGAATCATAAATCATGGATGTAATCTCAAAATGGTTTTCTTAACCAGCTCTTAACTTCATGTAAATTCTCAGATCAAATCTCCAAACAAGCTGCCTTTTCATTTACGGAGGTGGCAAGTAGAAGTATTTTCAGGTTTCAAAACTCTTATGAGGGCTTAGTTTTACCTCAGGTTCATTACATGTTTGTTGTGGATCAAGCATGGTTTTTGTAGGTGCACTGGGGACGTGGATGCTAGCTCACACACTCACACACAGCAAGAGACTCACAGTAAACCTCAGCGGGACACTCACTATACCACTAATGATGTACTAGTAGACACAAGTAGGTCAGCAAAGACATCTACTTACAAGTTTTTGTACTCTCTTATAACAATACATTACATATCATCTTATAATGGAGAAGTTTCACTCAGGAACCATCAATTAAGTAAAATGAAAAAAAAAAGAGAAAAAAGATCGCAGCCTTTTAAACAATGATTGGCAAAGCTGTGCTTGAGAAAAAATGATGTAAAAGTATTTGAACCATTTGCATTTGAACCGTATGAACCCAAGGTCTGGCCTGTATACCAACAGAGCAAGATACTGAGATGTGCCAAGTGAAGACCCCTGTCCTGTCACATACCCTTTTTCTTTTCTTTTTTGGAGGGTGTCTTGAAAGGTGCCTGCTCGACCGGGGCTGTGCTGGATTCCACTTCTGCAGACATGTTTGGAGGCCAGCCTTGTGCAAAACAAGTGTGAAGACAGGATCAGTTGAAGCACTCTTGCTCTCCTCTCTGCAGTGTGTGCACCACAGCTTAACTCAGCAGTGGACCATGCTCAGCTGTGCCCGCACTGAAGAGGAAAGAAAGAGCGAGAGAAATCAAAACAGGAAAAAGATTTAGTAGCTTTTAGAAGTCCTCAGTAGCTTAGTAGCTATTTGTTACTAGGATGAAACATTTACTTTTTCAGTTGTCAAATTCCAATGATTGAAATGATATAAACTAGTTTATGTTGTTGTATTAAGTATAAATTCATTGATGATGTGATTCATATAGTGATCCTGATGACATTTGTATCATAACTTATAAACATCACTCCGTTTTGTAAGAATATTTCTGCTTGTTTGTGTGTGTAGGGGGGGAACATTATGTTTCCAATATGTCACCCCAACTTAAAGTCTATTCAACTTTACATTTGGACCACATATGGTAAACAATAATCAATACTTTTTGCAAAATATTTAAGAGTTTCAGTGAGGGAGCCAACTGTGATGACTCTGAATGACTCATTAAAAAGAACCAGTTCATAAGAGTCATTTGTTTGCATTACAGCTTGTGCTGTGTTCATTGTCGTATTCATGAAACACTGGCATGCACTCTAATGATATGATATCTGACGAAAATGCATATGAACACGCACACATTTTCCCGTACATGTTAGTCACAGCCTGTAGTGCTGAGACAAGCATTATAGCATGACAACACAATAACTGATGATGAATTCCATGTCGGAAGTTGGTGAATTTTGTTTAGCGTGTGCTGATGACTTGCTCTCTGAACTCATACTGGTTAGGTAATGTGCTAACCTGCTCTGGTTTCATTCCAGCGGACTGAATAAATACACAGGGAATACTATAAATCAAAGTAGCTGTGCTTAAACAGAAGCTGAATAAACATCCTGGACTCTAGAGCATTTTGCTGCGGTGACTGCATTGTTCAGCCATAAATACTCTCCACTCGCTGCCTTTAACGCACCACGTGATTCATGTTTTGAGTTCATTCAGATAACTGGCTCTCCTAGAGACTTATCTGAGGTGATAGGTCACTGAGACATTTTTGTATTCTCTAACCTGTCCTTTCTTGGCATATCCATTACAGGACCGTAGTACCCTTTGCCTCTATCGCCCGCTGTCTCTGCACTGCAATTATCCTGCCCTGCACCCAAAGACAGGAAGTCAGAGCTTCCCTTCCATCTGGGATCTATTCATTCTCCACCTTCTTCATACCACAGACTGGCTATTTTTGAACATTTGTTTTCAATCAAAAAACATAAAAAATCCAAGCCACTCATACATACAAATATTTGGGATGTTTTTACCCTCATCCATCCACTGACTCAAGCTGCCTATAAATATACAGGCTCCAACACTTTTCCTTGAAATATCCTTCCTGTGGAACATTCCACACAATGTTGAAATAATGTTATGTAATTAAAAACCAATTAGAATGTTAATATAGTTAACAGATTAACCATAATAGCCTTATTAACCTTCTCAAACTATTAAAACAAACTGTTGTTTTTTGAAGAAAAGCTAAACAAATAAAATATAAATATTAGATGAAAATTTTAACTAAAAGAAAATTAGAAATGTCGCCCTTGGCAAATACCTGAAATAAGTTGAAGCACTAAATAAAGCTCTAAAAAATTACACAAAATTACAAAAGCACATGACAAAATTAAGCACTTTACTAAAAATTTAACTAAAATATAAAAATAAAAGTTAATTCAATAAACATAAATAAAAATAAAACACTTTTTAAAAGTGGTCATTTATTAATCAAAGTTCCAAATAAATTCAGTTTCAAAAATAGGCTCCCTTCATTTTCTTGTAATCAAATTTGTTATCTAGTCCAACTCAGAATGGTATGCTTTGTGTCTCACCAGACATAAATAGTTCCTAACCCATAATCAACTTCACCTCTCACACTGGCGACCCTCATGTGACCCCAGACTTCTGCTGGTCATCTAGAACTAGTGAGCAGATTCTATTATAAGAGTACCAGCTGCTCTTCCTCTGAATGACAGCTGTTGGCAACTCATGGTAGACAGAGCAACCATGGCATAAAACATCCACAAATGCAGTCTCCTTCCCTTATTCCTGGCAAAAGGGAAGAATGTGTCATGCTGGCGAGCTATTAAGATGTCCTAGACAGGAATAAAGTCTTGGTCTTGGATCTAGCTGACATCCTGATCCTATTAAGTCTACAACAACAGACGAGAGAAAACATACTGTGTTTATATCTAGCACACTGCCACTGCTAGCGGGCACACCTAAATAATAGGGGTGTGACGAGATCTCGTGGTACGGTCTCCCGAGAACGTGACGATATCCTCGCGCAGACCTTTCAGATATATTTGCATTACACTGGCTCTTTCACAAGTGGTGGTATGTAAGATATTTTATGTTCACATCAGGCAAGTGACCGCATGATAAGCGGGACAATTACGCAGTGTAGTCTTTATCCAGTCATAAAAACAGAATTCACAGTTTAACGCGGAATATCACGGAATTTGTCAAATTTTGAATGAATTAAAAGTCACTTCATGAACATTTTAGCATTTGATTTGAGTAAAACTAGTGTCATATCATACACAGAACTGTAAAGGTATTCACGGCAACCCGTCAAAATAAAAGTCCGGTTTGATTTGAAGACATTGTGTGCCTATAACTATTTTTCAGTAGAATGTACATAGCCTACTACGACTACTACTACTACTACTACTACTACTAAAATTAAACAAACATTATTTTTTTAAGGAATAATCACAAAACATTTCTTCCATGTTTTAATTTTAATAGTAAATCCCCTTTGTTTGCCAAAAAAATCTTGTTTGCTTATTTTTCAATAAGTAAAAGATAAATGATAAATTAAATTATTAAATGTTTTATGCCTTCATTTGATAACCAGAAACATTTAAATATACAACACAGAATTTCTGAGGGGAAAAAAATGTAATAAGGCTACTTTAAGAAAAAAATGAATAAATTAAGTTGTTTTATGCATTCAAATAATTAGACATGCTAAAACACAGAATAAATAATATGGTGAGAAAAAATAAAACATTTCATAGGGCCCTAAACATGTAATTTTTGTTAAACTTTTAATAAATTGATGTGAAAATGTATAAGTTTAATGATTGACTGTACACTATCCCTCAGCCTTGCTGCGCTGCCCAGTTTGGGAACCACTACTTTATTCTTTAAAACGGATCCATTAATTGTGTTTATTATATATATTTTTTATATAAGTGGAATTCAGTTTACTAAATAATGTAAACTTGACTGACTGCTTCACTTCCACTTTAAAGGGATATTTATGTTGTTTTTTTATTTATTTTTATTTATACTATTTATAATTTTTGTGCAATTACTTGCCTGTCAGTTGAGTTTGTGGCAAAACATTTTGCAGTGTTTACATGTTGTTTATTACTGCGTAAAAGTTCTTAAAATAGATGTTTAATTTCATAAAGTACAAGTTGATTTCAAAATGCACCTACTTTTTTGCATTTTGTGTTTTTCAGTTGAATAAAAGACTATTTTTCCCTATATATTTCATCATTGAGGATTTCTTTAAAAAAGTCTAAAAATCTCGTCTCGTCTCGTTTTTGTGAACCCAGTCTCGTGTCTCGTCTAGTCTCGTGGGATAAGTGTCTCGTCACACCCCTACTAAATAACAATTCAAATACCAGATTGCGAGAACCACATTTACATCCATACACGTTTAGGTAATTTGGTCGATAGAGAGTACAAAGATATCTTTAAAATGCCATTATCTTAGCATTATCATTTTATGAGCACTAAATTCCCAGAAGGATTTCTAAACCATTCAGTACTGAATTCATTCAGGTGTTCAAAGGTGAGTAGTAACAGAAACTGACACAGTTGAAAGATACTGACATGGTGCATCAAAGACAAGTGATGGTTCATTGTAGTAAACAAGTAATTCTGACTGAAACCTGGAGTAATGGTTACTGAAAATTCAGCTTTGCCATCACAGAAATACATTTGAAAAGATATTAAAACAGAACAAAATCTGACTGGATGATCTGTGCTTCAAGCTGCTGTGAAATGCCTGTAAATAAATACTGCAGAATCTGAAGTGGCAAGTTGCTACGTTACGTTAATAGCAAACAACATAGTTAGGCTAATGATCATACTACAGTTTGGGGTAGATTTTTTCCCCCATGTTTTTGAAAGAAGTCCCTTATGCTCACCAAGACTGCATTTATTCGATCAAAAACACAGTAAAAAGAGTCACGAAAATTGTTACAATTTAAAGTAACATTTTAAATTGTATTTCTGTGATGGCAAAGCGACATTTTCAGCAGCCATTACTCAAGTTTTCAGTGTCACATGATCCTTAAGAAATCCTTCTGATATGCTCATTAGGTGCTTAAGAAACATTTGTCATGATCAATGATGAATAATGAATTTAACGAACAGAAAGTCAAAAGAACGGCATATATTTTAAATACACAACTTTGTAACAATGCGAAAGTCTTGGTTTCTTGCTTAATAAAAATACGAATTTCTTAAATAACACCCCAAACTTAATGATTTAACTGACCACACATTTTTGATCAGTGTATACTTTTACTAAGAGTACAGTTATTTACAAATTCATTTCGCTGTAATAATTATAATTAATAACATTGATAATAAAACGCATCCGTTTCATGCAACACGCTTTAATAAACCGCACAGTGCGAAAAGCTTTAAAAAGTAAAAGTTGTCATTGTTTATAGTTTCTGCTCATTTTTGGAGCTTGTCCAATTTACAGAAACACAGTATACAGGAAACATAAGAGAAAAATGTAAACATTTGCATGAATTAGTGTATCCCTATAGACAGACCTCGCACTAGTGCGGTGTTTTGTTTTGTTTGCTTTGTACACAAGCAAAACCTCCTAATGTGTTACATCTGAAAAATAAATGTGACATTTAATTACAAAAACATATTATCCATTACCACTTCATGAACTGTGGTCTAAATTCTTCAAAAAAAGTCTCATTTTACAATGACTACATGGTCTCAAGCACAGAATTGGACCCTTTTGTCTAAACAGACAATTCATGTTCTTCTGCTGGCCAATAAAACTTAGTGAACTCTATATTCCATCCAACCATATGGTGAGGCATAAGGTGTTGTATATGGGCTCTTGTACCTTTAAAACATTTTTTGCACTCTTCCTCGCATGACTTTAGTACTTCCTGGTCAAAGCGCAAGAAAAACATCAATATTTGCACTTTCTCGCTGGCCTGTCCATTTTCTCCTCCCTGGCTTCTCAGCGGGTCTTCAGCACTGGAGCCGGAGAGGACTAAGAATGGGTATATAAACACCATCTTTCCTCTTCCCTGTCCCTGGCCCCAAGGCTGTCGCTTAACATAAGCTATGGAGTATGCGTAAATATCCCCATGAAAAAAAGGAAAGCCAAGACACATCCTCCTCAGCTCAATGCCAAGAATCTCAGAGCTCTGAGGTAAACACACTGGATAGACAAAATCTCCAGGGGTGTGTTGTCAGTCGTCAACAGGACACTGGATAACTAGAAGGAACACACAGTGTACCAGGAACAAAGACTCGATTGTACTCATGCCACATGCAGGACCGATCGATGTATTTAATGGCCTCAGAACACCTCCGCATTTAAGACTCCTTCAGTTACTGGCTGAGGCTAATGAACTGTTTGAGAATGGAGATCAGAGAAGAAGCTGGAGGCTGAGGTGATAATGATATTGATTCTTGTAGCATTTTGCAATCCTAATGTAACATGTTGCTAGCCAATTATTGTATGACCCTTATGGCTTTGGATTGTGAGGGTTGCTATGGCAACCCTTGACAGGTATGGGCAACTCTTTTCATAGTGCTGCACTCACAGGCTGGCTTTGCACAGCAAACACACAATCCATCATCCAAGACACATAATCAAACAAAATGAGGGCAAGGCACACAGTATACACAAAGCCTCCGAAGAAATGTTAAACAATTACAATTCACTTTTCAAAAAGACGAATCAAATAGAGGATTCAAAGCAGCACAAATGTTTTCAACACTGCTAATAATGAATGTTTCTTGAGCAGCAAATCAGCATATTAGAATGATTTATGAAGGATCGTGTGACATTAAAGACTGGAGTAATGGCTGCTGAAAATCCAGTATTTACATCACAGGATTCAATTGTATTTCATAATATTACTGTTTTCCCTGCATTTTTTGCAAATAAATGCAGCCTCGATGAATGTATAAACCAATCTATTTCACATACAGTATAAAATATATACAGTATAAATGTCTATTAACATTAAAATTCCGCTACATTTACATTTATCAATTTATACTTATAAATCAGAATATTAATCCAAACCTGAAAGCAATAAATGAGTAGTCTATTAACATTAAAATTCCGCTACATTTACATTTACATTTATCAATTTATACTTATAAATCAGAATATTAATCCAAACCTGAAAGCAATAAATGAGTGCAACTGTACCAAATTCCAGTTGAGTACTAGAATAGTACAATGTTATTGTACTACAGGCTAGATACTTTAACTTGTGCTTCAAATAGCACAGCAGAAGGAAACCAAACCCACTCCTAAAGTGTTGTAGAATGATATTCATAGACATCTAGTCAGACTGCCCCTCATTAAACCTCTGGGGTCCTCAAAGTGTAACCGTACTACTATGGCATACCCTGTACGTTGATTTCTCAAAATGAAGGCTGAATATGTCATGCAGGCTTTCTCACAGGAAATCATTATACAATTAATCTTCTCAGCATGCATGAGGTCCCATGATAAGTAGAGGTTTTTAAAAGTAAAAACATTTAAAAAGCGCAGTAACCCATAATTTTAGCTCTCTGCTTGTGTGGTCGTTCAGGTGTTCCAGACCTGCTACAAAAGTAGCATTAAAACGTCTGGTGTACAAACACTGCCTAGCCCATAACACCATAACTAGGGTCATCTAGTGACAAAACAAACTCTTTATGGAATACCAAGCAAAGGAAAATCCTCTTTTCACACAATAATTTACTGAAATGATGTTTAATGGCATGAAATGAAGACAAACAGTACAGTAAGCCACAGGATTGCTCAAGAGATACGAAATGAACAGACTAAATACCTGTGTTTTATACACAAACCTTGGACTCAATGTACTTACAGAGGATTAAAGTATGTCGTTTGTGAACCTATATTGTAAATAGCGGTTTGTAGAAAAGGCGAAATGGAGCGCTTCAGTAAAGGCAAAAATGCAGCAAAATGTCCTAATGATTTCCAAAGTTTCTGTCCTAAACAAGAAGGACAAGGAGAGTTTGTCCTGGCATGGGTCAAAGCCCCTTCTGATAAGCCGAAAGTCATTGTAAAAGTTGATTCCATGGAGAAATCTACACCTTATTTATCAGAGACCATCCAGGAAAGAAAGAAAATGGGTTTATAGCCAGATAAGGAAGCGTTTGATTCCTGCATTATCTGAGAGGATAAAATGTGACCGCCACACATTCAAAAAGGTAGTTCACCCCAAAAAACTTAAATTCTATCATGTACTCATTCTTATGTCATTCCAAACCTGTATGACTTTCTTCTATGGAACACAAAAAAGATATTTTAATATCAAATATATAATATATTTGGAGACTGTAACTTCTGTATATAGATCGTACAGAAAATCGTCTGATTCCGGTCCCTGGCCGGTTGATCAGAGCATCTCTTAAATATATCTAATATATACACAATGTTTTATTTTGGGTGGACTATGCCTTTAAGTGTGTGAAGGTCAAGTGTTATCTCAGCAGATAATGGTGAAAGCAAAGGCTTCCACATCTGGCCCTAAACCACTTTTTCTTTCTTTGCAGGTATAAAGGAAAAATCCCAATTTCATTCCTTTTTCTTTTTTTTTTTTTGGAGGGGGGAAAGTGCAGTACAAACAAACACTTGGGGCAAAGGTCACTTACCTCAGCATGTGGCCACCACAGTAAAATACCACTCTAAACATAAAAGAGCTGCCATGAGTTCTCTGCTGACCTATATATGTCCACAATGAAATACAATAGCAGTCCCTTTTGTCTAATAAAAGGCAGGAAAAGACAGCAGAGTTAGTGGAGAAGAGTCTTATTGAAGTCAAAAGTGATGGAAAGTTGCCTTTGTTTCTCTCTTTTTTTGGACGACTTTCTCCACTGAAATATGTTGGTCTTTTTATGAAGAGAGAGGGAAGAGGGTGAAGGTGCTGGATAGCATTTGAAGAGTTCAGAATGAGGGACAGAAGAGAAACTACGTTGAGTGCCAACATCTGGTTCCAATAAAACAGCACACATTGTACCAACAGGAGAAAGAAGAATGTCTTGACGCGAGTCATACTCAGCATCATTTTTAAACGGTAATTCACATTTTCAACTGTTAAAAGAGTTGGCTACTCGTCCTTGGTAAAGTCATTTACACATACTTAAGTAAAAGCACATTTGCTGTTTTCAATAAGATTGAAAGCATCTGTCCATATCCAATGTGAGGAACAAAGATGTTTTCCTTCAACGTTTCAAGTAGGTTTTTATTCTCTGACTACATCAAAGTGAGCTCACTATAAAAGAGTTACATGTTCCCTCGACATTTCCAGTTTTGTGAGAGGAACAGGAACGTATTTACTGTGGCATTTCCTCCTCTTATAGTATTATGGGGGATGGTGAAGGAAAAGAGGATGAAAATGCCATACAGGGAAAGGAAGAAACTGTAGGCCTTACAGTTAAAGTGACTGAAATTTCTCTCGTCCTCTCATCACTCTTACTCTAACGCCACCCCAGCAGTTCTCACGTTTAAAGGCTTAGCTTTTCCAAGTCTTACACTGTCATTAAGATCTACCAGGACTTCATGATATACATTCCCTGGAACTGAGATCATACCTGGAACCAAAAGTAAACAGAATCACCTAAGCTTGTGTGCCACTTAAAATAGCAGGGCATTATTTAAGGTCATAACATAGTATATGAGGACATTATCATCCTTGAGCCTCCTGTGATTCTGCGGAGAAGTCTAAAAAATTAGGTTTCAGCGATGAAGCAAATCGAATGAGAAAATACAAAACTAGCCTACTGTATGAGGTTTCACAGTTTAACTTCAGACATGAAGGTGAGGAGGCTGCTTTTAAACTGATATTAAAACATTCAAAATGCTGATCATGCTATTGCATGTTTTATTTTATGCCATAAGCTATACCTCATAAATGCATATGAGTGTGGTATCAACATGAAGCTGTTTGACATCGGATGTGGTCACTGTTGATGAATGCAAACATCTGTGAATTTAGGTCAGACCAGCAGCCAACATCAGTGTCCTATCAACCTATTTTTCATTAGATTTTAAATAGAATCGTTTAAAATCAACAGGTTCTATCTGCAAAAAGAAATAGACGTGGGATAGATTTCATACAGCTATTAATAGGAGGTATATTCCTCATTTTCCTAAGACCTGTAAATGCCTGAAGATTCAAGAATGTATCGACGACTCAACGGTAAATTTAACATGCAACACTTCTTTTAGGCACGTTAGAATGTCACATTTGTCTGGTCTGTGAGAAAGCATTAGCACGCGTTACTATGATAATGTCTTCAGTATTTCCGTGGAAAATCTGTAAAAAGCATACAAGACGGCATTGCGAAAGACAATATATGAGGACTCTGGACAGTAACAGAGCTCCTGCTTGCAGTGAATGGAAACAGACCGCTATCATTAAAAAATAAATAAAAATGAAATAAAACCCCAAATTCTTTTTCCCTCCCGTTCATTCGTTTGTTTAAAGCACGAGATCCGTTTCAACAGCTGGCAGAAATCGTCAGGTTTTCTGACACAGTAGGCTAGTACATTCATTTAGGAAAACGTTACACACCTACGTTAAGGTATTGAGCGGATCCTGGAGCTCGCATACTCCGAACCGGCAGAGAAAACGCGGCTTGACAGCAGAGTCGACGCGTGTTCGGTGGTGCAGTAGGGTATATTCCCGGGATATGGGTCTGAGATATTGACAGTGAAGGTCTTATTCCAGGGATGTTGGCAGCTCTGAGGAATGTGCTCTGATGTTACTGCAGATTCGGTAACTCCCCCTCAAAGTGAAATTTAACCCTCTGAAGACCAGACGGCGATCTCCTTGTATTCACTGCATCACTTTTCAAATAATGCCAGACATATGAAGGTGTTTTTCTCTGGATAGTATGTCTGAAAAAAAGATTCAGAAAGGAAGTGTGGACGGATGAATGGAAAAATCTTTATAGGAAAGTTGGGGGTGTAGATCTTCCGCCTTGAAGTGCCTCGACTCCTCGAAGGCCACTGCAAGCCATTCATCCAAGGCTCTGAGTTCAGTGGTCAAATGACGTTACCTCATATTTTACAGGAACCCCTTCAATGGGTTGGGGTTTGCCAAATAAAGAACACACACATATATTATGCAAACAAAAACTTTTATTTTGGATGATTAATCATTTGACATGACAGCACTAATATATAATATATATATATATATATATATATATATATACACACACACACACACACATCAGTGTAAAACACTTTAGTAAACACTCTAGTTTAGGGACCAATTCTCACTATTAACTAGTTGCTTATTAGTATATGCATATTAGGTGGTCACACTTTATTTTAAGGTCCAATTCTCACTATTAACAAACCATTAACTACATTTTTTGCCTCAATAAACTCCTAATTTGCTGCTTATTAATAGTAGTTAAGTTTAGGTATTGGGTAGGATTAGAGATATAGAATATGGTCATGTAGAATATGTGCTTTAATAGTAAGAATAAACAGCCAATATGTTAATAAATAGGCATGCTATAATAAGCAACCAATTAATAGTGAGAATTGGTCCGTATAATAAAGTGTT
Organism: Sinocyclocheilus rhinocerous; assembly: GCF_001515625.1. NCBI lineage: Eukaryota > Metazoa > Chordata > Actinopteri > Cypriniformes > Cyprinidae > Sinocyclocheilus > Sinocyclocheilus rhinocerous. The sequence goes on from NW_015635305.1 coordinate 2,387,086, forward strand.
ATCTACTAGGCTGTTTATTAGTATTTATAAAGCACACATTAATGGCTAATTCTGCATGATCATATTATATCCATATTTTAGATCTTTCTGACCATTAATAATCAGCAAAATAGTAGTTTTGTCATAATTAATAGTTAGTTAATGTGAGAATTGGTCCCCAAACTGAGGTGTGACCATATACCGTAAGATCAGTAGGTCAATAAGATGACAGGATACTTTTATTTATTTATTTTTTTAACATAAGAGTTAAGATTTCTTACAGAACAGAAACAGCACAGAAGCTAGAGCAGAAGTAAAAGTAGAGTATTTTTGAAAAATACAGAAATAAATAAAATGTGTTTTCAGGAAATGCCTTTGCGGTTATGCTCTTTAAGAATCAGAAAAAAATAAGTCCTCCTCACATTTAAGCTATTGGAGCTGCAATACAGTATGTTCTTCTCACTAAGTATTTTGCTTTTCCCAGAATGCTGATTCTTACATTCCAAGAGCCGGTGAGACACAGACATGTGCCAAGTTTACACTGTCAAGAGTGTGTGTGGGAGGGCGGCAGCTCATAATGAAGAGAGCTTTACATCAAAACAATCGAATCTGACAGTAAACTGCAGTTCAAATCAGAACAATTCATGAAACAATCCCAAGACTGTCAAACAAATTCATGATTCTTTTCTATTTCGAAGTCTGGCATGAAAATGGTAAATTAAGGGACAATAAACAAACTGAAAATCATCATGAGCCATTTTGGTATGCTTTCTCCATAGTTTTTCCTCCACTTTCAACGTGAGTGATGCAAGCAAGAACAGACGATCATCCATAAACGGACAACAGATGTTTTTTTCCACACAATGCTCATGATTTGTACAATGAAAGCCTGGAGTGTATTAAATCCCATTCACTGCAAGAAGAAAAAAAGTAAGAATGACAGAGAGAGCATTCCCGGAATGTAGGAGTTACATCCTTTCCCAAAATTCAGCTTTTACTCATCTCTCAACGGAGATGTTGTAACAGATGCCTAGAAGTGTTTTCAAACGACTTTTTTGGTACAAGAGAACAGAAAACAGTTTTCCAGTAAATCCTGAGTTGTTTTGCAACACATTTCTGGCATTGTTGTGTATGCATGTGAGTGTGTCAGTGTGCTCGTGTTTGTTTACCATAGTCTTTCTAAAAAGTCACCTCACAAGTGGACACTGAACAACCACACAGCTCATGCCAAACTGGTGAGGAATGCCTCAGTGGGTTACAGATTTTACATCACAATTTTCCTTCACAAACACAAGCAGGGCAGCACTTTCCAGCCCCTGTCTTCACAAGAGTCTTTGAGCGTGCTTGAAGTCACTTAGTGTTTTCATTTCCCTGTCAGAGGAGGAAGCTAGTGGTCTTTGAAGTGAGAGGCCAGGCGGACTGAGAATCCTGGCCCGAGCTCCAGCAGTCTTACACAGCGAGCACAAAGGACGTTAAGCATTTATGTGTTTTTGTGGGTAAGAGTGTGTTCAAATCTAGTGGAGACAATGCTGCCCAAACATGAGCAAAGTACCTTTTTACACCAACTAGTGGCTGTATTAGCGTATTAGTTAGGGAAGTCTGGCTTGCTGCCCAAGGTACAACAGAGGCTGCCTTGTCGAATGCTGAATAAAATGTACAACAGTGTGCCGTACCCCTCTCCTTCTTGTCCAGTAAAACATTTCTGTGCTTGATGGAGAAAAAAAAAATCCCACAGACCCACAGATGGAACTTATTAGTGTGCTAGGAGAAGACTAAAGCCAAGAGAATTGTGGAACTAGGGCACCGATCCACAGAGAGATATTAAAAAACCTGGGGATGTTAACACAGGCTGAGGTGAGGCTGTAATGGTGGATGGTCAAGTGTGCATGCACTGTAAAAGATGATTTCATCATTGTGTTTTAATCACATGTATATTGCTAAGTTTAAATACATCTATAGTTAGATGAATTATCTGAACAACACCGAAACGCTGCCCAAGGTACAACAGAGGCTGCCTTGTCGAATGCTGAATAAAATGTACAACAGTGTGCCGTACCCCTCTCCTTCTTGTCCAGTAAAACATTTCTGTGCTTGATGGAGAAAAAAAAATCCCACAGACCCACAGATGGAACTTATTAGTGTGCTAGGAGAAGACTAAAGCCAAGAGAATTGTGGAACTAGGGCACCGATCCACAGAGAGATATTAAAAAACCTGGGGATGTTAACACAGGCTGAGGTGAGGCTGTAATGGTGGATGGTCAAGTGTGCATGCACTGTAAAAGATGATTTCATCATTGTGTTTTAATCACATGTATATTGCTAAGTTTAAATACATCTATAGTTAGATGAATTATCTGAACAACACCGAAACTATGAACTGAAAATCAATACAGTAAAATATACAGTAACGCAAAACATAAACTACAGGTACACTACAGAGGCTTTCTTATTTAAATACCCATCTTTAATACCCTTATGCTTTTGTGCTTTCAGGAAGGATGCTGGTTTGCAGCTTGTTTTTTTAACCAATTTATGGGCATATCAGAAACATAGGTCAATCATGGTTTGTTTGTACAATTTTAAGTCCATATGGATGGCTTTACAGACAATAGTGATTAAGAACAACAGTATGCAAAAATAAATGTAGTCTGTTTCTCACCCACTGAAGTTACGCTCCATGTTTCAAAGTGTAACATTTTTTGAGTTAGGATAGTTCACCCAAAAATGAACATTAGTCATTATTTAACCAATTTATGGGCATATCAGAAACATAGGTCAATCATGGTTTGTTTTGTACAATTTTAAGTCCATATGGATGGCTTTACAGACAATAGTGATTAAGAACAACAGTATGCAAAAATAAATGTAGTCTGTTTCTCACCCACTGAAGTTACGCTCCATGTTTCAAAGTGTAACATTTTTTGAGTTAGGATAGTTCACCCAAAAATGAACATTAGTCATTATTTATTCATCCTCACGTCATCCCAAACTTGTATGTCTGTGGAACATAAAAGAAGATATTATGTTGGTAACCAAACCGTTTCGGTTCCCATTGACTTCCATTTTATGGGCAAAATACAATGGAAATCAAAGGGAACCAAAAATGTCTGGTTACCAACATTATTCAAAATAACTTCTTTGATGTTCCTACTTTTCTGCAAAAGTAATACAGGTTTGCAACGACATGAGGGTAAGTAAACAATGACAGAATTTTCATTTTTGGCTGAACTATTCCTTTAAGTGCATTAAGTGCATTAGCTTAATTTTATTTTTAAATTTCAAACATTTTTGTGGACAGAAAGTTGTACCATTTTTTTATTGAACAAAAGCTGGAAGATATGCTATTCGCTTACACACACTTTATAAAAAAATTTCTGGATATACATCATCTTCTTGTCAGTGGGATTTGATGTTAAATCACAGATCAGTTCTGATATGGTGATCACAGTCAACCGTAGATATACTGTAGGCCTACCTCAATTTTTTTCTCAAATGGTTGCAGCCACAGATGGTGACAGAGAAGCTATAATTATGTAGTGCATCTTTAAGACAGCAATAAGGGGTTTTGAAAGTTTAGTAATTCTGTGGGAAAAGGGATAAAACATCTCTTGTGAAGGTACTCCCATAAATTGAAAATATAAGCAAGACAGAGTGGCTTCTTGTGTTAAGGTGTTTGAGAAATGTGGCAAGAGATTTGCAATGTTTTCTCTGTAGCATCATTGAGAACATCTTGAGCACCAACATTACCATCTGATTTGGCAAAGAAGCTGTTCATGATAGAAGAGCCACCCAGAGAGTTGTTGAGATCTTTGAGACAGATTTACCATCTTTTACAACAACAAGGCCTGGCTGCAGCATCATTCAGAACCATTACAGCTATAGTATGTTCTCACATTCAAACCCAGACACATCTTGCTCTATAATTGCCCATAGATTCATTAGATTATTTAATCTTAGACTGTAAACAGAATAATGTATAGTCAGCCGGTCATTATTGCAAAATTAACCCTGATTGGTTTGTTTTGTGATAATGATCAGTTGACTGTACATTATCATATATCATACATTACCACGCTTCTCAAATAATTACATAAATGGCCATGCAGTGCTGATTCAGATTGAAATTATTTGATTATATGAGACAAGAGATTGCAGAGTGAACTTTTGCACTCTTGCAAAAATGTTACTAGTCCATAATGGATACACTGTAATCCATATATATCTATTTTTCATTTCATTGAAGAAATGGGAGAACTGCTTTCATGGGAATGATGAAGAACAAATGCTGCATTTGACTCAGTCGTTAAGTGGCTTTCTGCCCTGGAACACTCTTCAGCTATTCAAAGTCTGCCTGTGTTGTTTGTGGTTAGACTTAGAGTGACATTAAATGGTGCATTGACAATACTAGGACTCTTCTAACACCATAAGTGGCCTCAGTGCATTCAAAGCAGAACTCTTCATCAAAACCCCCACTTATGTAGTGCTACTGCTCTGTTTTCAGAAGGATTATACTCAGCTTGGCACAAACAGCACTAAATCATAGTGTGAGAAGGAAGTGCATTACTTTTTCTTTTCTCTTGGCGGTCACAATAATTACAGTTTTGAAGAGTCCAGGTGGGATTTATGGCACTCTTTTTTTCATGCTTTCTCTATGTTTATGACACTCCTTTTCTCCATGCTTTGTATATAATTTTGTCTTGAAGTATTATAGAGTATGATACGACGGAAGCCGGTCATTTCAGGGATGAATTGAAAAATAAGTTACATGACACTCCTACATTTTTTTTTCTAAAACAGCATGGACTGAATAATAATAATTATTTTTATTATTATTGTATGGTCACTTTTGGGAAACAAGGATGTACGTCTCTGGAACATGAAATCACATGCACATGAGTTCCCGAAAGCTACTGACCGCTGATGAAATGGAACATCTTTTAAGTTGTTATTGTGACAGGCCTACTCACAATTATTTTTTTTTAAAATAAAAAGTAAATTTTTAAAAAGTTTTAAATCTCTTATGTTCACCAAGGCTGCATTTATATGTTAAAAATAAACAATGACTGTTTTCTATTTAATATATTATCCAATTTTATTTATTCTTGTAATGGCAAAGCTTAATTTTCAACAGGCATTACCCCAGTCTTCAGTGTCACATGATCATTCAGAAATCATTCTAATATGCTGATTTGGTGCTCAAGAAACATTTCTTATTATTTTGAATGTTGAAAACAGTTTTGCTGCTTAATTTTTTTTGGAAACATTGATACATTTTTCAGGATTCTTTGACAAATAAAAAGTTCAAAAGAACAGCATTTATCTGAAATATAAATCTTTTTGTAACATTATAAATGTCTTTATTGTCACTTTTGACCAATTTATTGCTTCCTTGCTGAAAAAAATAATTGATTCATTGAATATATATATATAAAAAATGTTTTACCGTTATGAGTCATCAGTTTATATAGTCTGAGCAATAGAGAGCAAGACTAGAAAGACCACAAGTGCTGAGTAAGCATGCGGCTAATGTGGGTGGTCCTCCACAAACCCACTCAAACAACACACACACACACACACACACACACAGAGTTTCTCCACTGACCTCCATTCCACAGGCTGAATTCATGCAGGTCTGACAGCAGTAACTGTGAACACGTGAGCTTCAAGCAGCTGTAGGGGGGCCAGCTGGCCAAAGTGTAACCACATGATGGATCCTACAGAGAGGCATCTGGGAACTATTAAGACTTGTCAAAAACAGTGATGGTGTTTGACAAACAGAAAATTATTCATTATCAAATGCATTCTCAACAAATACATCATTGAAACTATAAAAACACACCAAGGAAAACACTAAAAGGAATAGTTAGCAAGAAATATTATTAGGTGACAAAATAAAGTCTAGAACATGCAATGAAAAACAATACTGGTTTAAGGGAAATTCAATGGGTCTCCTCATGCGATTTACCGGTTTTTCAACTCACTATATGTTCATCATATTTTCTTTACATTTATCTGATTATTTAGTCAACTATCTTTAGGGTTAAAAGGAACAGCAGGAGATCGACCATACAGTGTCATTCTTTATTTTGCTCAAATATTTTTAAAATATGAGTCAGTCCTGGTACAACGTTTTTCAACAACTTGTTAGTTTAATCTTTTACTAGCCTATTTTGGCAACATATGATGAATATCCTGTGGTAATTATAATACACTACCAAAATAGATAATATTAGCGAATGCAAGAATAGAAAAAAATGTCTGCAGAGGTCCACAAAGTTTGAAATATTTATTCGCTGCACTACTGATCAGTGATGGAGTAGGAGCGACATCTAGCGGTGAAAGAAGTACGAGAAGTGCAGGTTGTGATTGAAAGACGTGTTTATTCGTTTGCGCTTCTGTTCACCTGACTAGTAATATACAGTCTTACCAAAGAAACCAGCCTATCTGAAGGTAAGTGAACTTTAATCAACTTTCGCTCCTCCTACTCAGGATCACTTTCACACATGAAAAACATTGTACATTTGTAGTTTTACAAAGCGTTTGCCTGACAAAATGTCAGTTTGATGGCGTATTTACCTTGCAAACGCAGTTTTATCAGTGATTTGAATTGGTCACAATGGCTTTTAAACACTATGCAACATAAATTCACCGTTGTGGGGTAAAAAATGATTCATCTGATATTTGTGTTTTGGAACATGGATGCTGTTTGATCCAGGCTGGCCAGGCTCGTAGACCCAAAGACTTTGGTAGACCTCTAGAGCCAGCACCACGACCGGAAGCTGCCTGCTTTCGAACCGTGTGTCACGCTGGTTCAGCGGCCTCGTTTCGCTTCGACGGCTTTCAGCCTCACCCTGCTTCATTCTCGCCAGTCCCTTTGACTGACCTTCTCATCCGCCAATCAATTGAATGGATGTGTGGCGAACCTCCAATCACAGCAGAGAAGAGGCGGGGCTTTCTCGGAATAGCCTCTTCACTATTACGTCATGCGCGAACAGCTGGTTCGTTGCAAGAGCTGAAAATGTGGACAAGCGTAGCGATATAAAAATCGCGTCCGTGCCGTCGGAGCGTAAACAGTCAGTTTATCACGATGTGGTGGCTGGAAGGGTTTAGGTCGGGGATGGCCCGCCTGGAGATCCTGTTGCTTGTTTACACCTTGCTCTGCTCTCTCGGAGGTGAGTCGCTCAGTGAGGGTTGAAGTGAGATCTCTATCTTGATGCAGTGGAGCTGTCCTTTGTGCTGGTGCTGAACTACTTCACTCAATGGCTCGGCCGTAGCCTATATCGTATTCAATGCTAGTGCACTTTGGCCACACAGCAGGTGGAATGCGTTGCTTCTTTGCGCTGGTGTCTTATTTGTGTTTTAGTGTTGTCCTAGGCACATCCCCGAGAATAAAGCACGGACTACAGTGTGCTACATTCTTGAGGAGCTTCGCGCGAGAAGTGGATGCTTCTTTATGTCTAGCAAGACTTCATCGTAATCTCGGACCTAAACTGAGAGCAAAGTAATTATGTATTACGTTCCGCACTTTATTGCCTTGTATCCCAAGTGTACGTTGGCCTATATCGGTTTAACTCAGTTTTATTCTATTGTAGCCAATAATCAGTTTTAGTTCAGCGTGATTCCCATAGTATCGGAATCATTTGCCTTCGGGAAATATGCTGGCCAATTATCCAATTATTGCTTTTTAATGTCAACGTGTAACTCTCGAGACTTACCTCTAGTCATCAACGCTTGATAGCGCTAGAAGAGCGCCGAGTTGTTTCTTGTTTATCTCGATTGTTTTATGCGTTTGTGTAGATCGCATCGATAAGGAAGTTAATCTGGCTGCCAGAGCAAGACAATACCTGCGCTGCTGTGCCTGAAAACGCATCTGATGGATGCTGTGCTGCTTTAGTGTCAGCTCTACTTGAGCTCCGACACCGACTTCACATCTCTTGCTGTTCTTAGGAATAACAGGCTCTGTGGTCTTCGTGTCTTTTGTGCTCTGTTTTTCTTTACTCCATCCCGTTATTCGAGGATGACAGTATGATTACGAACAGCACACAAACCCAAATAGTAGCTATATTATTGTAGGCTATATTTGCTGGTGGGTTTTGGAAACGTTACAAGGTGCAGTTGTTTGTTTGAAAAAAAAAAAAGAGATATAGGCGAAAATAACTTGTGTTTAGATTTTTTATCACTGTAAAATGTGTTGTTGTTATTAAATATTATTGTTATATTATTATAACATTTTTTTTTTTTATCAACTTACAATTCCTGTAATTTTTATCTGATTTTCAGAGTTTCAGATTTTTTTTTGAATGCGACGTGGTTGAAAAAGTGCTATGAACCTTCTAACACACACACACACACACACACACACAGTGGAAAATGTTTTCGATTTCCTCCTGTGAATACTTTTTTATTATTTGTCTACTTTACTTACTGCAGACAAGATTCATAATTCATGAGCAATTCATAAACATCACTTGATTAACAGGGCACCAAATGTGTTGCAAGGAGATACGCCAGTCACAGGACTTGGCTGTGCGCTCGCATTGATCACAGTATTGACAAGCGGCAGGAATGGAGTGATGCTCTGAGGCTAGCACAAAGGAGCAAGACCAATGAGCCATCCAGTCTCATGGGAGAACGAGTCAGAGCACACCAAAGAAAACAGTTCAATGTGACAGACGTAGACAAAGAGCTGGGCTGAGACTCAGTGTTGTTCAGTCTGGAATCTGACTGTCGCTCTCACACCCTCTTAATATTTTAACTGGGTTCGATCTAATGCTCAGTCCCTTTTTTAAGCTGTTACGGTCAATACACACATTTTTCTGGGTCAAAAGAATTAGATAACTCTATCTATCTATCTATCTATCTATCTATCGACAATGTGTGTTTGTGTGTAACAAACCTTTGTAGTATTTTGAGTATGAGAGTGACTTTTATGTTAAAACGAAGCATGCTTGTGAGATCCCATTATGCTGAGATGTGACCCGTGAAGGGAAGCTTTGCACCGAGTGGTAGTACTTTACTTAACACTCACATTTACTGCGTAAGTAGGTGGCGTGTTATTATTGAGTCGAACTCACTTTAACCGTTGTTGAGGCAGTACTGGCTCATTTGAACCAGCAGCTATAGTTTATATGTTGAATGACCAATTAAAGGGGTCATATGATGCGATTTCAAGTTTTCCTTTCTCTTTGGAGTGTTACAAGCTTGCCATGTTGTGAAGATGCTGTGTTTCGTTGTGAAAGCGAAAACTACTTTGTTTGGCCTACCAAAAGAGGGCACAACTAGAAATCGGTGGTTAAGTTGTATTTACAACAATGTTCCAGAACAGTTCAAACCAAATATTCATGTGTGTGCAACGCATTTAACGGAGGACTGTTTCCTGAACCTACAATGCAGGCTGTTCTGACTCACAACCTGTAAGTATGTTTTCATATTTAAAGAATTTGCCACTGATGATTCAAACGCGAGTTTTGAGCAGTGTAGAAGTATAAGTCATTATAATCCGTAATTATGTTCCCACTGGATGCAACAAATGCCTCGTTTGTAATGGGTTTTAATGTTTATGTCTCGTGGCTCCGGCAGGGACACGGCATCAACAGTATGGTGAGGGCCGTAATATTTCCGTCACACGCTTGAGGAATTCAGCCAATCACAACGCACTGGATTGGTGGCCAATCAGAGCACACCTCGCTTTTTCAGACCGATGAGCTTTGTAAAAATCAACGCGTTTCAGAAAGGCGGGGCATAGAGGAGAAACAATAATGTACAGTATGTGGAAAATAATGTGTTGTTTTAACCTTAAACCACATAAACACATTGCATTACACCAAATACACAAAATAATGTTCTTTTTAGCAGCATCATATGACCCCTTTAAGATTGATTCCTGTTGTGAAGCCAATAGCTTAGTTGTGATGTCAGTTTGTTGGCCAAACCAGCAATTTGAGTTGGGAATTTCCTACTGGGTTTTAAATTTACATTTATGCATTTAGCAGATGCTTTTATCCAAAGTGACTTACAAAAGAAAAAAAGTTTTTAGATTGATTTACACATGAATCTTACATGGGTCATAATTATGGTTTATGATTTTATATTTTTTTGGTACAATATAGTAAAATGTCTGTGGTTAACATTATTTGAAGAGACTTTCATGTTTTGTGTCATACCTAAAATAGTGTAAATAAAATAAACAAAAAGGTGTTAATAAAACAAATAATATTGGAGTATGTTCATCTGCATATTTCAGCCATTTTACTTGTTTACTTGTGTTACTTGGTTTTTCTTTGTAAAATGTACTAGAATATTTTGGGTGAAAAATTTTTTTTCTCTCCATGCAGTCATTCCTCATATGCATTATGGAGCCACTGTGTTTTTAAAAATATAACTTGTTAAACAAAAGCTACAACTACCACAAAGGATGTTAATGTCAAGTTATGTGCTTGACAAATCGGACAGTCCTTATGTAGCAAATTGGTGTTCCTTATGCTAGCAACTTGTTTTTAAACCACACAGCAATTTCAGAATTCAAAACTTTTAGGATATTTAGCAAATATATATATATAAAAAAGATAGTTGTTATTGCTATGTTGTAAGAAGCCTATTTGTCTATTGTTTGTTTAAAAATACTTTGATATTGCCATGAAAAAGCTGTTGATAATAAAGAAAATAAAGAAATACATTTTCAAAAATGAATTAAATGTATGAATTTGTGTCATTTATGTCCCATTAAGTGATGTTAACCACAGATAAGTTATGAGTTCTTTATTTTACTCAAATCAAAACTACTATTCTAAAACCCATAGGAAATTCTCGAGTAAACCCATGGCTTTACTGTACTGTAGGCTACTGTACAATATTATACAAATATACTAAATACGTATCAGATATACAAAATTACAAATGTCTCTTCAGTTCTTTTGTGTAAGGCCTTATAGTATATTGACAATGACTTAGGGCTGGACAATAATTCAATATCAATATGTATCGTGATATAATTTTTTTTCAATAACGGTGATATGATTTTTAAACACATTTCCGATATTTCGATATACATTAACAGTGTTTCCCATACATTGATTTATTTGTGGCGTTTGATTTCGTTGAATAAAAATGAGCACTGCACATTTCAAAATCAAAACGTGGAGCGGGTGTTTTATATGAATGTATCTCTGAAGGGAACCGACTGACTTCAGAAAAGTTTCTATGACATTTTCATTTTTATCTGATAAAGTAGCGTTCAAGAGCGGAGCTGCTTTGATTACAGCCGTTACTGGGGAAACCGCTAGTTTTATAACTCTAAAAGCGCCTCCTGCTGGCAGAGAATGAATTTGCATTTTCAATAATAAGCCAGACTCCAGCAACATGCTTTTGTTGTTGCTCAATTTTGTTGTTTTCTGCAGCAACTCAGAGCACTTTTCATATTCTTTATCCTGGCTGAAGCACATTTGTTTCAATCTATAAGAATAATCAGCCTACAGTACCAGTCCAATTAAATTTTTTTTGGGGGGGAAAGAAATTATAGAAATTTTATTTAGCGCTGCAATTTTTTTTTATTTATAATACTTTTATTTAGCAAGGATGCTTTAAATTGATCAAAAAGATTATAATGTTACAAAAGATTTCTATTTCAGATAAATGCTGTTCTTCTGAACTTTCTATTCATCAAAGAAACCTGAAAAAAAAAATCTACTTACT
>NW_015635305.1:2398836-2407232 GCF_001515625.1 Sinocyclocheilus rhinocerous
TTCTGAAGGATCATGTGACTGGAGTAATGATGCTAAAAATTCAGCTTGGAAATCACAGGAATAAATCACATTTTTTAATATTTTCAAACAGAAAACAGTTATTTAAAAAAAATTAGTAAATAATAGTAAAAAAAAATCTAAATGTTACTGTTTTTGCTGTATTTTGGATCAAATAACTGCAGGCTTGGTGAGCAGAAGAGACTTCTTTTTAAAAAACATTAAAAAAAATCTTTTTTTTAACATAAGGTAAACATTGATTTATTTGTGCTGTTTTTTTCTTAAATATTATATCGTTTTATAGGAGGAAATTTCATAGACTTGGAAAATTCATTTTCCAGAAGTTTTTAGGTACAGATATCTGTTGTGGTTGTTCTTGGCAGTTTTTATGAGGCTTTTTAAAAAAAAAAAAGTGTTCATATCGATATCGGAATTATATCGTATCGACCGAAATTAAGAAATATATCGTGATATAAATTTTGGCCATATCGTCCAGCCCTACAATGACTACTAACATTTTGTATGAATTTGAAATAATATTCCATAACTTCTTCACATTCTTGCTTTACATTCTTGTATAACACAGTACAAACATTGGTTTCATCAGCTGTCCCCATCCAGTAACGCATACCACCTTTACTCACGAGCAAGTCCGAAATCAATTAAAACACTGCAAGATGAACGGCACCACAACAAACCCGCAGGGAGATTTAGGGCTTCATTACTTTGCTCAGTCCGATGAATGCGCGTCACTGCTCTCTGATTGATGCGATGCCATCGCATAATTCAATATGCGCCGCACCAAGCTGCTAATCTCAAAGTCTCCGGTAACTAATGGACGTCTGCTTTTGTGATGTCTAAATTGTTGAGCACTGTCAAAAGGTTCTTCAGATAGTTGTCAAGTGTGCATCCAAACTGTGGGAAAATTTTACAGTCAGTGATAAAGATGTGGTAAAAATATTTATAAATAATATATGGAGCCCTGGATAAACTCTTGTGATTTTTACTTATGGAAGCCTTCTAGCTTCTCTGTCTGTTCCTCAAGATCTTATGATTGGGGCAACCTCGTGGCTTCTCCCTTTATTGAGAATAATGTCCTTAGGTGTGTTGCCTTTTATGTAATGAATTCTTAATATCAAATTCTTCTTGCTTTGCCAGAGAAATAGCTAGAAGAACAGCAGTAATCTTCTACTGAATGTAAGAGCACAATGTGCAGTTGTTAATTGGCACAGCCAGACAAAAAAAAAAAAATCTTTGAATTGTTATTGCATAAAAATATAATTGCCTGAGAAAGATGTATGAAAATGGTCTCACGCAATATGAGTGATTTCACTGCCTATGTTAAAACCATCTTGAAATGTGTATATTGTTGAAAACTGCAGTGATAACTAGTATGTTTTGTGCTTAACACAGCATACAGATGGTAGAGATGCTTTAATCAGGTTGAGTTCAGTACAACAGGATATCATGACTCAGAATGTGCTCCACTGGTTGAGAGGCTTGTTAAAGGGATAAGGAGCTATTTCTACCTGATCTGACACTTAAAAATTAACTGCGTTGGTTAGGGATGCACCGATACCGATACTGGTATCGGTATCGGGCCCGGGTGTATCTAATGTAATCTGGTTAAATAATTTTGATATTTTTTTTTTTTTTACTAAAGCTACTATATTAGTGTTCCTGTGGCTCAGTGGTAGAGCATTGTGTTAGCAGCGCAAAAGGTCGTGGGTTCAATTCCCAGGGAACACACATACTGGTAAAAAATGTATAGCCTGAATGCACTGTAAGTCGCTTTGGATAAAAGCGTCTGCTAAATGCATAAATTATTATTAATTATAAATTATTATATTAGACCTGTTAATTTTAGATGTGTTTCCTGTGTATTTGCACATTGCCTTTGATCTGATAATGTTGAATTTTTATATTTATATTTTATGTAAAGATATTTGTCATATTTAATATTCAAAAACAGCAGAAAAGTTACTGTATTCACATGTCATAATGTAGATTCATTTAGCTTTATGCTCTATTTTATGCTTATAACAGGGTTCCTACGCGGGTAGGAAAAAAGAAAGCAGAGTATGAAAAAATATTAGCATTTCCACTTATTTTGACTTTTGCCCTTATTTAATTTTTATAATGGAAAATTAAGAATTCAATGAAAATCAATTTATCATGCAAGAAGTGTGTTTTCCTGGCAGCTGTTTAGTGATTCTTTAGTGATTGTCAGACATGACTGAATGAATTCAAGGTGAACTTTTTAATTATGCAAAATGCAGGTTATGAACATTTTGAGTTTTATTCTCATGATATTCTTAGCACCTTAAGCCTCAAGCACCTTTGCAAAAATAAAAAAATATACAGACTTTTTTGTGCGCACAAGAAACCATTAAAGGGGTCATATGACGTTGCTAAAAAGAACATTATTTTGTGTATTTGGTGTAATGAAATATGTTTATGCGGTTTAAGGTTAAAAAAACATTATTTTCCACATACTGTACATTATTGTTGCTCCTCTATGCCCCGCCTTTCTGAAGCACATCGATTTTTACAAAGCTCATCGGTCTGAAAAAGCGAGGTGTGCTCTGATTGGCCAGCTATCCAATGCGTTGTGATTGGCCGAATACCTCAAGTGTGTGACGGAAATGTTAGGCCGAATACCTCAAGCGTGTGACGGAATTGTTTACACCCCTACCATATTGTGATGCCGTGTCCCGGCGCGACGAGACAAAACATTAAAACCCATTATAAACGAGGCATATGTTGCATCCAGTGGGGACATAATTACTGATTATAATGACTTATATTGTCTTTTTACGCGTTGCGTTACGTTTCGTGCCGTGTAAACATAAAACCATGTCTGCATTTTTGATCGGAGAAACGACAAAACAACAAGTGCTACTCTACACTGCTCAAAACTCGCGTTTGAATCATCAGTGGCAAATTCTTTAAATATGAAAACGTACTTACAGGCTGTGAGTCAGAAGCGCCAGACTGTCCTTGCAAAGTTGGAATTGCCCCACTTTTTAGAAACAGCCTTTGTGCACAGACACATTGTAGGCTACTCTCCCGGGTTCAGGAAACAGTCCTCTGTAAAATGCACTGCACATATCTGAATATTTGGTTTGAACTGTTCTGGAACAGTGTTGTAAATACAACTTAACCACTGATTTCTAGTTGTGTCCTCTTTTGGAAGGCCGAACAAAGTAGTTTCGCTTTCACAACGAAACACACAGCGTCTCCACGACATGGCGGCGGTGGCAGCAACAATACTACAGCGAGAATCAAAGTTACGCCTTCTTTCTTTGCGTGAAAATTTGGGCGGCGTTATGCAAATCTTCCCACACAGTGACGTAGACATGTGGGGGCGTGTTAGAACGAGCCGTTTTAGGTTGGCGTGGTTGACTCTTAACTTTTATAAAGAATATCTCTTTGCGTTTGAGACTTTAGTTATTGCAACTTTAGGGATCTTATCTATGCACAAACAGCTTGTAATACTCCAAAGAGAAAGGGAAACTTGAAATTGCATCATATGACCCCTAGAAACTTTGTATATAGGACAATGCACACTGAGCCATCAGCCCACTTCGCGGTGTGGTTTCTTGGCCGCCACAGAGTATGTGTTAAAGAGACTTAAGGCCTTGAAATATGACATACTACCCTAATGAAAGCCAAGTTTTGAACACTTTCTTAAAATACCAGTCTTTTTTATAGACCCTTGAACTTGGCAAATAGGACAATGCACACAGCCGTATTATGCCATCAGCCCATTTCATGTCATGGTTTCTCCACCCCCCACAGAGAATGTGTTAAATTGGACATTAGGTCTTGATATTAGAGGTACTACCATAAGGAAAGCCAAATTTTGAGCAAGTAGATCTTTATTAATTCATGTGCATCCTTGCTCTCATTTTATTCATAGTAAGATGGCAGTGATGCACAATGGAAATAGGTTATATAAAACTAGAAACTGTAATGCGTAAGCATGCAAAACATTCCCATGTGAATGTGAGTAGTTTCTCGAGGGCACAAAAAATTGTGTGCATGCACAAGTCTGTATTTTTCATTATTTTTATTTTTATTTTAGCGGCTCTGTATGTTGTCACTTTGAGAAAATCAATGAAAAAACCCTGAGAAAATAAAAATATTTACAGATGACTGTACTATATACCAAATATAAAGCTGAAAATAATGCTGTATGAACTATTTATGTTAAATATGATCTGGAAATCTACTGAAAAGATTAGAAATTTGAATATGGAAATTTTGAAATGGAAAATGTGTAAGAACCCTGTCATAACCTTATAGTCACAGTGCACTGCTGTTTGCTGAAAATGTGCGGAACAAAATCTGGAACTAAAACCAAGACAATCTCCAGGGTCACCATTTAATCTTTTCCAATACTATTTAGCAAGGATGAGTCATTATGAATGAATCATCATCATGGGATAATTCAAGACACACTTTTTTCTTTTTCCTGTTTGTTTTTAGAAACCTATGAAATAGCTGACAGCTCTAAAGATTAGTTTGGCTGTGAAATAATTTTCAGCAATTTTGCAAGTACAGTAGTGCACAAAACATCATAAAAAAATGTCCACCAAGTGGGTGAAATGATGTTGTATAACGGAGCCATTGACACAAAATGTAATTGCCAATCACCTTTCAGCAGTTTGTTCTACCAACATTAAATGTTTGCACATTGCATTCCTGACATCTATCTAAAAACAACCACAAACAAACAAGCAAACCAAAAGCACGTGTGTGTGTGTGTATATATATATATATACACTGAACAAAATTATAAACGCAACACTTTTGTTTTTGCCCTCATTTTTCATGAGCTGAACTCAAAGATCTAAGACTTTTTCTATGTACACAAAAGGCCTATTTCTCTCAAATATTGTTCACAAATCTGTCTAAATCTGTGTTAGTGAGCACTTCTCCTTTGCCGAGATAATCCATCCACCTCACAGGTGTGGCATATCAAGATGCTGATTAGACAGCATGATTATTGCAAAGGTGTGCCTTAGGCTGGCCACAATAAAAGGCCACCCTAAAATGTGCAGTTTTATCACACAGCACAATGCCACAGATGTCGCAAGTTTTGAAGGAGCGTGCAATTGGCATGCTGACTGCAAGAATGTCCACCAGAGCTGTTGCCCGTAAATTGAATGTTCATTTCTCTACCATAAGCCCATCCAACCGGCCTCACAACCGCAGACCACGGTGTAACCACACCAGCCCAGGACCTCCACATCCAGCATCTTCACCTCCAAGATCGTCTGAGACCAGCCACCCGGACAGCTGCTGCAACAATCGGTTTGCATAACCAAAGAATTTCTGCACAAACTGTCAGAAACCGCCTCAGGGAAGCTCATCTGCATGCTCGTCGTCCTCATCGGGGTCTCGACCTGACTGCAGTTCGTCGTCGTAACCGACTTGAGTGGGCAAATGCTCACATTCGATGGCGTCTGGCACTTTGGAGAGGTGTTCTCTTCACGGATGAATCCCGGTTTTCACTGTACAGGGCAGATGGCAGACAGCGTGTATGGCGTCGTGTGGGTGAGCGGTTTGCTGATGTCAACGTTGTGGATCGAGTGGCCCATGGTGGCGGTGGGGTTATGGTATGGGCAGGCGTATGTTATGGACAACGAACACAGGTGCATTTTATTTATTGCATTTTGAATGCACAGAGATACCATGACGAGATCCTGAGGCCCATTGTTGTGCCATTCATCCACGACCATCACCTCATGTTGCAGCATGATAATGCACGGCCCCATGTTGCAAGGATCTGTACACAATTCCTGGAAGCTGAAAACATCCCAGTTCTTGCATGGCCAGCATACTCACCGGACATGTCACCCATTGAGCATGTTTGGGATGCTCTGGATCGGCGTATACAACAGCGTGTTCCAGTTCCTGCCAATATCCAGCAACTTCGCACAGCCATTGAAGAGGAGTGGACCAACATTCCACAGGCCACAATCAACAACCTGATCAACTCTATGCGAAGGAGATGTGTTGCACTGCGTGAGGCAAATGGTGGTCACACCAGATACTGACTGGTTTTCGGACCCCCCAATACAGTAAAACTGCACATTTTAGAGTGGCCTTTTATTGTGGCCAGCCTAAGGCACACCTGTGCAATAATCATGCTGTCTAATCAGCATCTTGATATGCCACACCTGTGAGGTGGATGGATTATCTCGGCAAAGGAGAAGTGCTCACTAACACAGATTTAGACAGATTTGTGAACAATATTTGAGAGAAATAGGCCTTTTGTGTACATAGAAAAAGTCTTAGATCTTTGAGTTCAGCTCATGAAAAATGGGGGCAAAAACAAAAGTGTTGCGTTTATAATTTTGTTCAGTATATGTTCAGAAAGAGGATAAAAACACTCACTGGTATGACTGAGGAAATGCAGCAAGTAATTGATGAAGCCAAAGATGTTCTCGGATTTAGCCTATTGGTGAAGATGACAGTTTTACGACTTGGACTTTATTATATCTGCATCAGACGCCCTGTTTGTCATTTATTACTGCCACGCTATCTTTGCCATGAATCACTTTAAGGATCACAAAAAACAGTCAAAAACAAAATATATTATAAAGCCATCCATTAACTGACACTGACTGCACTTGAGCAAGTGACAGCTGAAGTGATTCTAAACGCTTTTGAGCATAACACCAACATAAAACATATTGAGTAGAGAGGAGGATGGCATTATCAGATTGTATTTGTTTTGAGTGCCACCTTCTGATCCAGCAGCTTTATTCAATTTAAACCAGCAATACTCTTCTCTCTGTTGTTGGAATGAGGAGACATACGGTGCGACGTACACGACACCGAGGCTTGTGTTCTACTCCAGAGGGCTGGTCTGTCGTCCTCTGCTCTTCTCTGTGTGATTTTGGCATTAGGGCCACTTTGCTAATTGCACTCGGCTCGGCACATCCGTTCCCTTACTGAGTCACCAACTGCTACCAGGGGAAAAGAGCTCTCTATCCCTCATCGGGATCTCTTCCGCCTTCTTTTTTTTCAGTCACACTCTCGCTCCCCATGACACTATATCCTCCAATTCACGCGGCTTGCTGTGAAAGGTTACTGCGACACATTTCTCTCATCCTCAAGCAAACATTAATTAGCGGAACCGTCTGAAGAGGAAACTTCTCTTTTCGATTTCGAAAGACTCTGTTCTTGATTACAGAATGTGTTGAGTTCAACGGCTTACAGAGAAAAAAAAAACATTGAAAATCGTTAACGAGCAGCTTCGCCTTTCTGTTGTACCGAAAAATCAGCGCATACCGGATTTCCAATTCGCGTAAGCTGGGTTTTTGTGATTTCTCTTTCAGTTCTTCATGTTTCAGATGAGAAGGATTGATGGGAATTAGGAGAGATCAGGGTCATTAGGAGCACTAATCCACATGTAATCCAGCACCAGCCAAACTAAAGTTTCCTCTGGGAACTTGTGCTACTCTTGGTGGGGAAAAAGCACCTGTTTTTGGTCTGCATAAGAAAGAAGGACATGACAGAGTTTGTCTGATTATTAAAGTGATAGTTTACCCAACAAAAAAATTTGCATCATTTACTAACCCTCATGTCTTTCCAAACCTGTGTGATTTACTTTCTTCTGTGAAAAACCAAAGAAGACTTTTTGAAAAGTTGACTTATTGTATGTAACAAAAACATTCTTTAAAATGTCTGCTTTTGTTTTCCACTTGTGAAGGAAAGTCATGCAGGCTTGAACAACACGGGTAAGTAAATAATGACAAAATTTTAATTTTGGAGTCAATCCTTTAATGAAGTAGGAATATGAACCAGGCAACCCGAGCTCATTGGCAAAACATGTCTGTGGCGACATTTCTGGAAAAATGCAGAAATTCCCCTCATCTCACCATCCAAACTTTGATGCACATTTTGTGTCATTTTAAAGTGAAATGTCTTGTGAGTGGCTTTAAAAGTGTGTTCCGTTTTATTCTAAACAGATGAATGTAGGGCTGGGCGATATAGCTAAGAAAATTATCAACGATATAATGTTTCATATCGTTCGGTATCGATAATTATTGAAATTTTTTAGAACCTTTTTAATTTCGTAAATTGCATAAACAATTATGAACAAAATAGTATCATGTATTTATGCATTGCTTAATACAAAGAGCCAAATCGTCCATCACGCAGATTGCATTTAAAAACGTAAGAGACGTAGTGAAAAGGAATAAACCTCCACAAATTCGCGACGTGTTTTCTAAAAGTTTAAACTGTTTTAACTTTGCATGGCTACATCTCTTGTGTGAGACGCGAGTGTGCAGCAGTCATATTTGTCCGTCTAAAAAAATGCGCTGAATATAATAATAATAATTTCGGTTTTAACCTAATCAAGATCTTCTAAGCATTGAGCT